>NW_027468949.1:300000-475362 GCF_051014615.1 Bombus vancouverensis nearcticus
AAAATTGATTGTACCATGTTTATTACAGATATTTAACATTTTTGTGTACATACAAAATTTAAATTATACCTCGCTTGAGAACAAAAATTCTATTTGTTTTCCTAACATGTACTAATAATTATTGATCAAAATAGAAAAAGCTGGAGGAGATTACTTAGGAAGATTACTTAGCATCTCATATTCCTGTCAAGGCTCGAACGTTTTATCTTCCTTTAGATTTTCCTAAGTTTCCATTTCTCTGACTTGCTATTTGAGTTAGCTTAGTATACGTGCTATACATAAGTATGTATAGTGTCATGATCGCGACAGTCTTGAGTTACCCACGCTTTATCCTCTGTAAACTATTTATAAAAGAAGAACAAATTACATGTTAGAACTTTCATTCAATTTACCAATACAAATAATTTTAAACAAGAAAAAAGACCTAATGCAGTGGTTTCAACTTAAACATATCCAACAGTTATTTACGAATAAATAGTATAAATCTTTTAGCAACATGAAATTCGCGATATTTATTCAAATATTTATATTTACAGTGCGGCATCAGCAAAGAAAACGTGTTTATCGAAACGTGCGCTATCGATTTTATGATTTTGCCACGCAAACAGGGAAATTGCAACTCAAAATTGAATTCGCACTGCAAAGCGTTGACGTTACGATATCAATTACATACTTCAAAAACACCGAAGGTATCACACGGAATCAGAGAGATTCTATGAGAAGTTAAACGCATAGTCACCCTATTGGGAATAGGATTGCTTTGATTCGAGCTCAAACATAGGGAAAGCTGAAAGAATCTTTTGCGGATCTTCCTTCTTCTCTACATTGGATTTTATACAAAACGACTTTAACCTTTTCAAGGAAATACGGAAATAAGGATTTTAGATAGAGAGATTTATCTGGAAGGAAATGGATAGAAAACGTAGAACCAGTTCTTGTTGGTTGAAAGATTTTTTCTCTTCGCAGAGATTCAAGCTTTAAAGAACGATCAAATATGTGCGCAGCTGACTTACGAGTGAAGTTATTATTAAAAAAAATTGTTAGTTCAATTATCATAAGTTTAAAGATATGTAGATATTGTATTTACATATCGAAAATCAGACAGCAATATTAATTAACACACCTAGTCAAACGCACACGTACTTTAAAACCGTGCTTTAAAATCGATATTCGCTGAAACAATACATCGCTCTGCGCTTCCAATTTGTTTTCGCACGAAGAATCAGTCCACTCATTGTTACCGTCACCATCTCTACCGTAATCTATATTACTCGAATAAATTCTATATCTTGATTGGAAAATCACATATTTTAACGAACTTCCCTATTTTTTGTTTTTTATGACTTTAACTGGCAATTTCCATAATGTTCTATAACTTGACAACAGACTGATAATATTTCAGGATATATATACATACATCATGTTTTTGAGGATTCTGTAGTAAAATAATTATAGTTGGGGAGTCCAACTTCCCAAACCGCGACAAACATATTTCACACATCCACGACGACTTTACAAGCAGACCCCTCGCGGTTTTGGGAAATCGATGAAGGACCCTCAATTAAACATATCTCAGAGGGCAGATCGACGATGCGAAGAACACTTCCAAGCCCACACCCGACGCACCAGCGAAGGACGATACATCGTCGCTCTACCTTTCAATGATCAGCTTCAGTCACTCGGATCCTCTAAAACGCTGGCAATTAAACGACTCGCCTCACTCAATCGCCGATTCCAGCACGACAAACGCTTCGAATCAGAATATCGAACGGTAATACAGGAATACCTGGCATTGGGACACATGACGAAGGTCAATGTCAACCACTCCGACGACAACGGATACTATTTACCCCATCATGGCGTGACCAAAGCATCGAGTCAAACCACCAAACTCCGTGTAGTTTTCGACGGATCGGCACCAAGCACTGCCGGAACCTCCCTAAACGATACACTTTACACAGGACCCAAGTTACAGGAAGATTTATTTTGTATATTAATTAGATTCCGCGCTCATCAGTACGTACTGACTGGCGACATCGAGAAAATGTATCGGCAATTCCTCGTACGACCAGAGGATCGGAAATATCAAAGGATATTATGGCGCAGCGCGAGTGGAGAAACAGAAACATATGAGCTTAACACCGTAATACTCTTATCATAGAAATAGAAGCAGTCCTCAATTCCCGCCCGCTAACTCCTATCTCCACCGATCCAAATGATCTCCTAGCCCTCACTCCCGGACATTTCCTCATTGGCGATTCATTAATGTGCTTACGTGATCGAGATTTCAGAGACATTCCATCGAACCGACTCTCCAAATGGCAGCATATCCAACAGCTTAAACAACATTTTTGGAACCGCTGGCATAAGGAGTATTTGAACGAGCTAACCAACCGCAATAAATGGAGCAAGGGTGGACACAGCATCCAAAAGGGCACAATCGTCATCCTCAGAGAGGACAACGTTCCCTCCATGCATTGGCCTCTGGGCCGAGTTATCAAGGTTCATCCAGGCGCCGATGGTGTCATCCGGACAGCTACAGTTCAGACGGCAAAGAGCATTTTGGATCGGGGCGTCAAAAGGCTTGTCCCACTGCCAATTCAACCCGATCTCGAGAAACCCGAACAACTAGCCACCGAGACGAAATAAGATGGGAATTTCAGCCACACCTCGCTAGTTTGATCGGTACCCTCTCAACGGGGGGAGAATGTTACGCCATGCGGCTTACCATAGGTCATATTCTTAACTATCGATAGCGCCACTATAATGTCGCAGACGGATCGTCGCGTCTGCCCGGCAAACAAACATTGTAGTGGCAAGCGCGTGGTTCATTAAGCAGGGCGACTTCCAGAAACGTCGACTCGTGGCCCGTATTTTACCTCGCAGTAAAAGAATGTGGCGTGATCCGAACGTAGTGGGGGTCGCCTTCCAGAAAAAACGAAAAAAATCGAAAGGCGTTCAGAACTTTTCGAGAAGTCGAACCGTCAACACATGTGGTATGTCGCGCATTACTTATCAACCAAAACGCAGTTACATTTTTTTTGTTCCTTTTATATCTTTCTAGTTAATAAGTTGTTGAAATAAACATTAATTTATTTGTGTTAATTCTGTGGAATTTCATTGAACTACCCTTATTATCATAATCGAAATAAGGGGATCGATCAGTTCGTGGCGTCGATTATTTAATCGTAACGGGAACTTACAACTCTCGTTGACGTGCTATCTCGCGATCGCGTCTCTCCGCGAACGGTCGAAACAAAATGATTCACTAAAAACTGTCCTGAATTCCTAAGAATTTATTTACCGCAAAACTGACAAAGTGTTTATTTAAAAAATGAGGTTGAAGGTAGTCCTTTTCTTTCATTTCATTCATTTTCATTTTCTTTCTTAAGTATGGCTAACACAATATCTAATCAATTAAAATTTTATATTTTCACGTGAAAAGTTTCTTTAGATAATTATTATCAACATGATGACTAACTCTTACGGATTAATACGTGTCTGTAGGGCAATCCGGTGGACTTGATCGGCTTTTTACTTCGAAAGTTGAGTAATCGGTGTCGCTTTCTTACGCATCTTTGAACTGTATAAATGTTTTAAAATTGTTTGATCCAGAATGTACCACACCGGACAATCAAGAAGGCAGGTGCCTTGACTACAGAAAATGTAAACCTCTGCAAGAAATATGGCAGATACAGTACCGTACAGCCACCGATTTTTATAGACGATCAGTGTGCGGATACCAGGGCAATGTTACGATCGTTTGCTGTCCGAACGATCCAAACAAAGAGAAGAGAGAAATTTTAATAAAAACTGTGTACAAGTATAAGGCTTTGCGACCACCATACTGTGGTTTTAGCAACGTCTCTCATACCAGGGTGGTCGATGGTAAACCAGCTGAACTTGGTACGTTTTATGTCTTTCTTTCCGATTAATAATAAGCCATTTACTGCAAAGAATGAACTTTAAAGGCATTAAACAGCACATCAATGTACATTTCAATTAGACTAAATAATAATGCTATGATTTCATCGGTAGTAACTTTACTTATTAACTTGAATTATTTCTTTCTTTTACTTCATGTTAGGAAGAGTATCTTTTTGCTTGAAATAAAGAATTGATATAGGAGTAATAATATGGATAGAGATCAAAAACTGTTAGGGCAGAAATTACACGTTTGAACTTTATAGTTCAGTATAGTTCAAATAGAAATTATATAGAATTATTTGATAATTTGCATTCCACTGGAATAAAAATTTAATTTCTGTCTTTATCAAATCTGTATTTCAGAGTATTTGTACGTATGTACTTATCGTCTGCTGTATGATCGAATATCGAATAGGTAATAATCGTTGTTACTCGTTATGTGAGAAAAAATTATGTATATTCACAACTATGACTATTGCATTTTAGGCGCTTGGCCATGGATCGCTGCATTAGGTTTTCGTAATCCCCGAAACCCAGACAAACCACTATGGAAGTGCGGAGGTTCCCTGATATCGGCTAGGCATGTTTTGACCGCAGCACATTATGCACATATGGATGGAATAGAAAACATACACAATCATAATATTGCCATTCTTAGATTGGTGGAGGAATTGCCATTTTCGAGTAAGTCCTCAAATATATATATATATATATATATATATATATATATATGCTATTGAGTATTACTGAAGTATCATATCCTGAAATTTCTTACTGTACACATATATTGTGTCATAAAGCATGTACAATTCTTTCTCATACTTTTGGTCATTCGTTTCCTGCATTTTCATTTATTCTTTTATTTTTCAGGGTACGTATATCCCATTTGTACGAAAGAGCCCCTACGAAAGAGCAACTTCGTCGGCTATAACCCCCTTGTTGCTGGATGGGGAGCATTAAGATATAGTAAGTGATATCAATTTTATAATAAAATTAAACAGTTCCAGTCTTAAATATCTTTCTTATTTTCTTCGTAGGACGACCACGACGTAATGCATTAATGGAAGTACAAATGCCAGTGATTAAGAACGCCGAATGCAAAATAGCTTATTCCAAATTTCCTAATGCACCTGATATCACTGATGGTATAATATGCGCCGAACATGCTCAGGGTGGAGAGGATTCTTGTACGGTAATTAAGTTACAGAGTTACTACAAACTATACGGTATCTGAAGACACGTTAATTCGAATTAACATCAAATCGACGTCTTAAACATTAGAAATAATAGATAAACACAATTTAATAATCTTGCCCACTTCTCACACCTCATTGTGGTATTTAATCTAATTTCCTTCTAATCTTAGTTTTGCTCAAAATACATATAACATGTACATTATAAATTGGAGTATTTCAATACACAAATCAATAGAAGATTATTACTGTATATAAGTATAATTTCAATACAATTCGATCGATATATTTCAGTATCTTTGATTAAAAATTTAACGATCCTTTCAGGCTGACCGCGGCGGACCACTGCTGATACAACATGAATGAACCTCGTATTTAATAGGTATTGTGTCTTATGCTTATAAGTGCGGCACAGCTGGGTATCCCAGCGTTTACACTAGGGTCACATCGTACCTTGACTTCATTCTCCAAGCGATGCAATAATATGATATTACTGTTCCATAAATATCATTGTGTAAAAAACGTAAAGTTGGATTTTCTTATTGTGGAGATAAGAAACAGCTCAAATTTACATTGTTTTGTACGTTACAAATTATAGGCTTAAAATGTACGAAATGTAACTTTGAAACGACACTAATTTTTTACGCACAATAAACCTCCACGACTTAGGTATGTAAAGATGATAAACGTATATTAATTCTATTAATTTGGTAATAATAAACCAACTTTCTGAGAAGTTCTGTAAATTTCGTTTCTGTTGTATCAAGAGAATAATGGAATATTCCACTTAGATCGTATACTTCTTGTATGTACATACAAAATTTTCCGGCTAATCTAAAACACTTCATAAGATAGAGAGCTTCTGGAAATTCGGACACAGAGAGTACATAAAATACAAGATAAGTCTCGTGTCTTTCAAAATTATTTTTTATTCGCTAAAAACGTCCTGTGTATTCATGCAATCACATGCAACCTTGAAACTTCACTTATTTTTTATCACTTTCCAATTCAATACACTGTTTCTGCATTTTTGACTATATGTAAGAGAAATTTCCATTCAGCCAAAGGTGTACTTACAGATTATAGATTCCTATACGACTCTCGGTAAAAATTTATCCGCACTCCAGATAGTTAAAACTTCTGTCGACCGCATTGATCCATCTGCACTCTTCGTATGACGTCAATATCTGTTCAGTGCTGCTGCGTAGGTTTCATTGTGTTACGTCCATTCGTTTGTGACCGTTGCGCGAGTAATGGCGCTTTGCAATGGCGATTTGCAGGAAAACGGTGCAGGATGCTGTGATTCGTTTCTTGCGGTCGGAGGTTTTGTTTGATGCCTATATTTATCAAAGATTTAATGCACATTATGGAGAAAGTGTTTTGTCACGAAGTGTGTTTGAATGGGCACAAAAGTTCAAAGAAGATCGCACAAGAGTTATGAAAAAACAGCTGGACGCCCGTCCACATCCACGATGACAACATTGAACGTGCTCATGAACTTATGCTCTATGGAATAGACGAGTGAAGCTGGATAATGTGGCAAATCATTTGCAAATGAGCCACGGCTCTGCTTATGCAATAGTGCACGACAGATTTGGGTTTTAAAAAGTTTGTGCGAGATGGATGCCGAAAAAGCTGATGAAAAGGTGAAGACGACGATGCATTCGTGGTTCGCAGCTCAGCCCAAAACATTTTTTAATGAGAAAATACGAAGGTCCTTCAGCAAATGGACAAAGTGTATACAGAAATTGAGTGATTATGTCAAAAAATGATGTATGTCTTTTTTGACAATTGCTTAAAATAAATTCTACACCGACAGAGCGGGTAACTTTTTACTCACCCTCGTAAGACACTTAAATTTCCAATCTATTATGATGAATAAAAGAGCTTATACTATTAAATCTAATTGTATTTTGTTGCATGAGAGTACACGTGTATGTGATGTACATTACCTTTATATCCCCTTGAACGCTTCAATATTGCGCATATATACTATATTTTGTGCAGCTTCTATAAAATTTTGTATGTTTGTTTAGGCTGTTAATCGAGAGGCTGGAGTACAAAGAAGTGGCACAATGATGTGGGCTGATGACATTTATAATTATCAAGGAATTACCCCTACATTCGCTCAGGTATATATCGTTGACTATAATGTATTTCACATATATGATTGTTAGAATATTAATAATTAATTTTTAATTCTATCAGAATTTTAATGAAACTGTCCCTTGGGAAGGAAGAACTGATACCTTGATATCACGGTTTGTACATCCTATATATACGACAAATTTTAGAACATTATATAACGAAGAACCAGATCGTCGTGGCCATGTGATGTGAATAAAAGGACTTGAATTTGATGATATTTTTATAATGTTAGATAACATAACTAAGTATCTTCACAGTAAGATAGGATGACATGGTTTACATGATCTTAATGTTGTTCACTTGAGTGATGATATTATAAGGAAAAGTGTAATATCACAGGTAGGATGATTCATAATTTAGAACTACTAACTCATGTATGTATTAAAAATTAAAGAAATATATTAAATTTTATAGGATATTTATGTTTAGTAACCAGTAATTCAGAGATTGGTATTCATTACTATATATTGGTATTCGTTACTATAACGAGGCTGTAGAAACGCACCCTTCCTTCTTTGCAAATGGTCCTGTATTTATGTCTAAGCCGAAACTGGAACCTCTGAATAATTTAGATTTATTCTTGTCATTTTCTAAAATACTTATCTACAGTATACCATAAGGAATGATACCGTATCACACCTAATCAAGTGCCTTAAGAAACATCAACAGGATATCACAGTAATCCCTTATCGACTGATATGTAAGTAAAAGTTATGTGTCATTGTTATACACAGTTATGTGTTAGTGTTATACACAGTTATTTATCATTTTCTATTAATTCAGTTGTAGCCACTACAATATCTATGACACCGGTAGTAATTATAAGATCAATAATGATGTTCTATAAGAGGAAATGATGATTAGGAACAAAAACTTACAGGTAAGTCAAAGTATATGTTATTTGCCATTTGAAAAGAAAGTTACTAACTTAGAATTTTTTGATAAATAACAATTGTGCAAAATATATTGGATTTCAAATTTGTCAAAAATTGAAATTTAAGAAGCATTGTAATAATATAACATTAATATTTTGATTTTTCAGGAGATATCATGCGGTGGATGGATAATATGTAAAAAATATTAAGCAGTATATGAATTTTCATATTGCGTAGAGATAACAAAATGAATTTTAAAAAATGTCGACATGGTAATAAGAAATAGCATCATGACAAAGAATATATAAACACAGTTTCATTTTTTATAAATAAAAATTTGTTGTTCCAGATTTTGAAATATAGTGAAACGTTTAATTAGTATCTTAATATCTTTAAATAATTATTATTTTAGAATCAATTGTAATTGTATCATACGTACTTTTGAATTCGTGCAAGAACATATGTAATTTTGAAGTAGTTATTATTAGGAAATTGTTAGACGCGAACAGTATGCGAAAAGTTAGTATGCAGTGTAATAATTATCAATCAAAACACAAGAATTAAATTCTTGAGGAAAAAATTTCCGGAATTTCTTATTTACATGATTATAAAGAAATCCATAATAAAAAGGAGCTGCTTTCTAATACTTCTTTTCCTTGTAGTGCCTACGTTAATAATAACGAGGTTCGACTTTTTGTTTTTAGAGGGATACTGGAAAATTTGAAAGTACAGTACCATTGGGAAGAAAATCACGATATTGAAAACGATATTTGCAAGTAAATTTCCAAAAAATCTGTTTTCAAATTTTCGCTTTCTATTTCACATTAAAAGAAAGGGCTGCCTTCTTTCTCTGCAAGACAAAACAAACATTCTGAATCTCGTATCAATGAATGATGTCAATAAGTTATTTTTCTTTTCAGATTGAACAATATTCCAGATTTATTCATAATTTCATACTACGCGAAGAATAGACTTTCATAGGTATATAAAGGAAATATTAAGTATAGGGAAACTCTTTTTCGTTGTAGGTGACATATGCTTCACGGTTGAACACATGTATTTTTGAACACATATAAATGAAAAAGTACTCTTATGGAGAAAAAGAATTGATACCTTCGATTGACATTAGATAATGTATATAAACTTATGAACAATCACTATCAGTTTGTATTTTAGGTGCACACGCAGATTTGTTGGAGTTCTTATAAAATGTACATCCTGTACGAACGTTTTATTCTTCCAAATTTTACGATACTATGTCTCATATAATAACTATATGGATTAAACGTAATATAAATGATCCGAAAATAGACTCGAACGACATTAATTGTCTTTCTATTTATACCAATATCGAAAATACAAGTAAAGCTGGAGCAGTAGGATGCAAGAATGGACTATTTATTATTTTAAACCAAATCATAGCATATTCAGAATGCACAGTATTATCATGAAATGTAAATGAATCAGTTGTAAACGAACGATTTTACTGTAAAATCGTTGCCTCCTTTTTTTCATCTGAAATATAGCAGCAATGAGTACATTCTTTTAATATATAATAAAACGAGATATCTTTATAAAGTTACATATGTCATCACTGGTAACTGTTATCTCGTATGACACCAAATATACCGTTAGTATGGAATGATATTTTTATGAAGATGTACTTTAATGATAGATTTTATGAATGAAACGTTATATAAGAAAAATTATCTCTTGTTATTCTATGAAGTGTAGTAGCTAATGAAGATTAATTTTACGAAGTATTAGAGCAAAAGAGAATTAAAAAATTAAAAAGATCTAAATAAGATTGTTCGTGTGGCTTAATTATCTCAATTGTGGTACACCACTTGTTACATTCTAACTAATTAGCGCTAAACAATAACTTGCAAATATTAAAGATATTAACACCTTAATATTAACACCTAAAGGTTTTCAGGAAATTTTATAATATTTGATTATTGTATATCTAGTCATTGATTGATAAAATTTCTTGTATAAGCATAGATCGAGGTTGACGTCATACGCAGATTGCATATCATTGACAGGTATCGTTTTAATTTATTTTATGGCTAGAATCATTTGAATATTATACGAATAATTATTTCCATTCGAACGATTAATAAATCACGTACCTATAAAAGATATATTATGAAAAAGACGTGACGAAACAAAAAAATATTGGAAATTCCGTTGTCATTAGATCAATTATTTTTGCAATGATTTTTATTTCCATGTAATTACATATGAAATGGGTAATTCATTAACATCTCCTCGAATCGAATATAATTCGTTACACTTCACAACGATTCAAATAATGGACGGGAAATATATAATAACTTTCCTGTCCTTGCGTTAAAATAGTACTGTACAAATCAGATGATACAGGAAATACCCAAAAAACCCAATTACATCCACATTGCATGACAGCACACTTGCAATGGATTTTTGTGATTTCAATGTCACAGACAATGACACAACTAATCAGAACACGTTCGAGGCTATAGACATTGAAATTACCGCGTGTTTAATACGTTTAAAGCATAAATCTAAATTTCACGCGATTATTTCTTTGTACATTGTGAAACTCTTAAATTATCTTAATCGAATAAATAATCCTAATGTAATAAAACATCTTGAAATAGACCTAGATATCTGAAACAGAAACTCGAAGGATAAGAAATCCTAAAAGGTACTAATCCTAAAATAACAAACTCCTAAATAATAAACAAGTGATAAAACCTGTTATAAATAATAAAGCTTACCTGGAATAATCAAATCCTAACTAATCGAAAATAAAATAAGGCAAGCAATTCTTAATCTTTCAAGTAATTTTTCCGAAAACACAGAAAGATAGAGAAATTAAAAAGACGCAGCACAAATTGCAGCACAATGAAAGTTTCAGAGCGATGAATACGATCGTATTAAACTAAATAATTTTCAAAAGTGAAATTACACTGAAACGTATATCGATGATATTTGTCATTTCTACGATCTGTTTCGCTTGATCGTGTTTCTTTTCTGATGTAAATTCAATTTATAATACGAACTAAGTTTCCTTTATTATTATTAGTTCTGCGTCTTTTTAATTCGTCACTTCTTTTATTTCAGAACAATGACGGGCTCCAAGATGCTGTTCGGATGTTTGGCGTTAATTGCTTTTCTGCATCCATTAGTTCACGTTTGTACTTCGAGTAGTACAGCTCAAGGTTTGTACTTCGAGTTGTCTTTTTCCATGCACTTCAAATTCCAATACGATCTGGTCACGTGGCCTTCGTACAATTTCGAAATTTTACCTGTTTGGTAATCGTCAATGAAAAAAGAAGTTATGCGTGACCTCAACACATTGAAACAATTTTTATGATTTTTTATTTGCCGATTGGTCAGCAAGTTAATGGAAACATTTCACTTAACTATTCGCGTTAATTTCTTCGGTTTAACTTTTGGGAAATGCTTCGTTAGCTTCGGGAATATTCCAACGATTCGTTTTACGATAAGCATGATAAATATTACATCACGGTAATGTAATATCGGAATATATTAAAGGTGTAATTTTGTCCGATTAATTATAATTTATTAATAATGGATTGAAAATACAGATATTAGTTAGACAGAGAAACGATGTTTGATTAACAGGAAAACTAAATGCAACGCTCGTATTTACAACAAATAACTTGACAACTATTTGGTAACTCTCTCTCTCTCTCTCTCTCTCTCACTCTCTCTCTCTCTCACTAGCAACTCTAACACTCGACAACACTCGCAACTCAATTCTAACGACTCTATGCTTCGACGTCTCGATCAACTCTGATTCTCGCAACACGCACACTTTTCGATTCGCCTTGGATAGCGAAACCGTCCTTCTTCTAACGCGTTTTTAAAACGCGATGGCGCTATCACTTTCTAAAAGCGTCGTTTTTACATTTCCGATGGCCACGGGCACATCCGACTGCCAGATATACAATGTATTATAAGAGTATCATTACCATACTTTTCATGAAAAGAGCAATTTTTCTTGATAACTATACTCTGTAACATAGATTGAAGTCGCTGATTTGATCCCTCTGATATCGTTGTCTTATGAGAGTCTCGCCTGGTCTTGATTGGTTCTGTTGACTCTTATCGTTGTGAAAAATCGATTCGTTGTGTACCTTTTTTGTATAGAGAATTATTTTGTGGTAGAATATAATGTTGTAATATTTGTGGTCTTTACTTTACTAATTTTGTCACTGAGCCGCTCTTTGGTTCGTTGAGCGATTCATATTCCGCATATATTCCGTACTTGCTTCGCTTGGTACTTTTATCATTTTCGCAGTTACAATAAAAAATTTAATTCTTAACAGATTAAGGATTTAACCTCTTGCTTTATAGTGTACAATAATTTTTTTTTTTTTTTTTTTTTTTTTTTTTTTTTTGTATAGGTTATGTGATCCATAGTTTGAGTAAGTAGTACATATATATATTTACGTGACAAGCTTTCATTTCAATCTATATTTAAGATTAATATTTTATCAGTTTCTGTTCGTAACAACATCGAAGTAGTCAATAAGTTTGAAGAGTATAATTAAGGAAGTTATGAAGCAAGAGGTTAAGAACAAATTCTGAAAGAGGTTATGTACAACTCAGTAGTACTGCTTTACATTACTTTGCGAATTACTTTTCAAGCATAAAAATAGTTTAACAGCCACTTATAGTTACTTCCTTACCATTACATTCATTAAATTCGTTTGATTTTGGAAACAAAATAACCACGCTGACCAGTCTCTCATTTAAAATAGAATTATTTTGTCATATATCCAACAGTTTACTTTCTCTTCGTAAATATTATTAATAATTTTATCAATTTCGTATACTTCCATCCTTCGTATAAGTGACAATGAATCAGAAGAGTTTCATAGCAATATTGAACAACATACAGTCAACTACAACACCATTAGATAACAGCAATACAATAGATTATAATTTTCTACGTGTCATTGATTCATCATCATCATTTTCCATTTTTTTAGCATATGTAAAAACCATCCAATTTAAAATGTTTAAATAACAATAGCCTATACAATATAATTTTATGTAAAAAAATTGATTATACCGTGCTTTAAAACCGTGCTTTAAAATCGATATTCGCTGAAACAATACATCGCTCTGCGCTTCCAATTTGTTTTCGCACGAAGAATCAGTCCACTCATTGTTACCGTCACCATCTCTACCGTAATCTATATTACTCGAATAAATTCTATATCTTGATTGGAAAATCACATATTTTAACGAACTTCCTTATTTTTTGTTTTTTATGACTTTAATTGGCAATTTCCATAATGTTCTATAACTTGACAATAGACTGATAATATTTCAGGATATATATATATACATACATCATGTTTTTGAGGATTCTGTAGTAAAATATATTATAATAAATTATAGGAAAAACAAACTATTTAAGAAAAAATTACCACCTTCGAGTAATAAATTATAGAAGGTTACCAATGTAATTTAAAACTTAAAACTTAAAAATAATCTATTACACGTAACAAAGAAAAGGATTTCTTCGCAAACGGTAACTCGAAAATTACAGCCATTGCTGTAGAAACATAGTTTTACAGGGAGAAGAATTTCGCTAGAAACTCTCGACGATGTCACATCAAGCGAAAATTCAATAAAGCGATTACTAACCATACTACCAGCGGCAATCGTGTTACGGCAATTCGTAAATAAGTTAGTCTTCTATTTGCAGAAACGTCTCTGGCAATATCGTCACACTCTTGATTACGTCGGCGCTATCAAATGGTCTTTGGAAGAAAGTTTTCCATTATTTACTTTTGCCCATGGCGTCGTTCCAACAAATGAATTCGAGTTCTGAATCGCTTTGTCTCGTATTACGACTTTATAACGGTGTTTCTTTAAACTTTAAACGATCGTAATAAATGTATTTACCCTGAATCATTTATAAACTGAACCGGAATATAAAATTTTATTCCGCAAAAATCATAAAGTTGAAAGTTAGGAACGAATAACAAATGAATAACGTAGTTTCATTAAAAGGCACGTGGTTAAGGTACGCCAATCCGCGTAATAACTTTGACACTCCAATTATTATAAAATATGTATCCTTAAGGGATTTTTTTGCGCGAATGCAAAATACTTTTCATACGTGCAACTGAATAAATGGGGCGTGATTTTCAATATTCCTTTTTGTAGAATTTTTAAACAAAGTAACTTTTTCACAAATGTTTTCGCTAACATTTTTACAACGTAAATGTCTTCTTTTGTAATTAATAATTTCAACATTTCTCTGAACTTTCTTCGTTGCGATAAAAAAAATATACAAAGCTTATGACGTGCTTGTTTAAAAATATTTATACGGAACAAGACTTTGAATTTGTCAGACCAATCGTCCTAACGAACGAATAAATTAAACGACTCGTAACAAAAAATTATTCCTGTCATTGTTGAATGGCGGAAACCATTTATAACACGTCCCATACAGCGTAGATCGCATACACGTCTTAGGGTGTATTTTTGGTACTTATATATACTCTATATATATTCTTACTCTATATATACTTATATGTACTCTATATATATTCTCTATCTTAGATATACCGTAAAATATTTCGTGAAATCGCGTATTCGTGTCTAATGTCAGGGATTCTCTTTCCATAAGTCTGCGTTTTCTATATTATCTTTCTTCCTTATCAGTAGGCATTCTCACAATTTGTGATTAATACTGCTCGTACAGGAATGTTAGGTTTTTGACGTTGTAAAATTTCACGTGAAATAATAATGCCTATATATTGACTAATTTATCAATTAATTAAATCCGTGTATATCAAGTTTTCTATAATTTAGTACTTTCGTGTAACTACAGAAATTTGATGCAATATAAAACTTGATTAAAACAGCGATTCATTAGGAAACGAGAATAATGATGCAAATATTTTTTGTAGCCATTATATAGGATTTCGATCGCATAATTCATCAGTATCAACTTACCAGTCTTTAACGGAAGAATAGAAAGAAGGGAAAGAAGGGTCAAAATGCCGTACATCTTCGTTAGTCGTCAGAAGTAGCGATGAGAAGCGTAAGAGAAGTGCACTAGCCAGAAGTATCTGCGACAGAAATCAGAAAACACTCGTTTTCGCATGGTTGGATCAATTTCGCGTGGGACTAACCTGATTGAACCTAACGCGGGATAATTGTGTTAGGGAAGTGATACATTTACACTGTACATGAGAGTGTGTGTGTAAGGGCCAGAGGGCGTCAAGGTCTTAGTGGAGACAAAAGACTGTTGCCAGATGTTAGAAGAATCTAGGATAGTCGGTTGGCAACAAGCGTGCGTGCAAGACGTTCTTCAGAGTGTAATATAGATGTATAACTGTTGTGTGGGAAATATAGTTAATTATTTGTATTCCCAAATCCTCGAATTTCCTTAACATGGTAGCAGAGCGTGGTTACTAGTTTTGCAAGATATTTAGTGCGTGGTTACGATCTTGCGAGTGAGTTTTCAGTAAAGAAAAAAAAACTTTCAGAGGAACAAAATATACTTCGAGCACGTAGGAACGCTTGAGTAAGAAAAGAAAAAAAAGAAGAATCAATTAAAATGGAGAGATCGGAAATCATGATACCTATATTCGACGGCGAGGATTATGGAATGTGGAAGCAAAGAATCACGATGTTTCTCAAATATAAGGAATGCGAGGTTGTTACAACTAGAATGAAGAACGAAAGAGACGATGAAGACTGGGACAAAAAGGATTTGAAGGCGATTAATATAATTTATAGTGCAATATCGAACAGACAATTGGAGTATGTTAGGGAAGGAAAAACGGCGTATGATATAATAAAAAGGTTCGATGAAATGTACTTGAAAGAGTCGACGGCACTGCAGATCGTATGCAGAAGGAGATTGGAAAACATAAGACTGGAGAACTACAGTGATTCAGCATCATTCTTTAACGACTTTGAAAAATTAATCAATGAATTAAAAAGTGCGGGCGAACAAGTAAGTGAGAGGGAAAAGCTGAATTACATGCTGAATACGTTACCCGAAGAATACAGCTACATAGCGGACATAATAGACGCATTGAAAGAAGAGGATCAAACGGTAGCGTATGTAAAAAATAAAATAGAGATAGCAGAGAAGAAAAATAAATCCAATCGAGGAGAAAGGCAAACCAACGCCTTTTCTGCAAAAAAGGAAGGATGCTTCAGATGTGGAAGATTAGGACACTTTGCGAGAGAGTGTCAAAATGGCGTCCAAGCGGGAAGCAGTAACGGCTATTGGCATGGGCCAACACGTGGTCGAAACAGAGGAAGAGGGAACAAAGGCAATACGAGCAGAGGACGTGGAAACTTTCATCGTCAATCAGCAACCGGCACGGGCGAGCATGGAAACTCAAGAGCAGGCATATGGACAGCAACGGCGCACGCAGCAAACAGCAGTGAGACGAATGAAATAAGTAAGAACGAAATAGTGTGGCTATTAGATAGCGGTTGTACCGATCACATAATTAATAATATAAATTATTTCGATAAATCTATCGACCTAAAAGAACCGGTAAATATATTATATATTTAGGCGATAATAGACCGATAAAAGCGACAAGAGTTGGGAATGTTATAAGTTATTTTGAAGCATTCGGAAAACAAAATGAAATAAATATGAGGAAAGTATTTTACGCGAAAGAAATGTCCGCAAATTTGATTAGTTTAGGTAAACTAACAGACAATAAGAATACGGTTATTTTCAAAGGAAATATTGCGAAAGTAATAGATGAGGATAATAAACTTACAGCTGTAGCGTTCAAAGAGAATGGGACATATAGAATAAAAAGTATATTGAAAGGGAAGAAGCACTTAGTAAACAGCGCCGAACGTAGTGGTATGAGTTAAAAGGAAAGATGGCATAGGATGCTAGGACACGTAAATTTTAAATATTTAGAGATTTTGGGTAAAGAGCAGCTAGTGACTGGCATACCGAATGAATTTGAAAAGGAACTTTTGAAATGTAGGGTGTGTATAGAAAGCAAAATGCATAACTTACCTTTCAAAAATAATCGAACTAAGGCTAAGGAAATAATGGAAATTATTCATACGGACGTATGTGGTCCCTTTAAGACTACCGGATTCAATGGAGAAAAATATTTCATTTCATTTATCGATGATTATAGTAAAATAGCTAGGATCTATTGTATAAAATCAAAAGATGAGGTCTTTGATTCTTTCGTACAGTTCGTAAATGAAGCCGAAAATTTAACGGGCAAGAGGTTAAAAATATTAAGATGCGATAATGGTAAAGAATATTTAAATAATCGAATTTATAAATTTGCTAGGGATAAAGGTATAAGAATAAATAATTGCCCAACATACGTACATGAATTAAACGGGACAGCGGAAAGGTATAATAGAACAGTGATGGACATGGCGCGTTGCTTGTTAGCGGAAGCGAAAGTACATAAAAGGTACTGGCCGGAAATAGTTTATACAGCGGAATAACACCAGCTCAGATAAATGACCCTCTAACTTACCTTTGTCCTCATCGACGTCAGTGATTTTAAAGCTAGTTATAAAGTGCACTTCTCAGCCAGCGTCCACGGCAGTCAATATTATTTAACGGGTCTTAACGCGATGTAAAAAGGGAAAAAGGAGGAAAGAAGGAACAGGGAAGCAAAGAGGAAAAACGAATTTTTCATTTTCTCGAAACTGGATCAAGTTTCAGGCTGCTCGCCAAAGAGTCTGTAGCTAACGAGACAAGATTAGACAAACCACGCTTTAAAATTGCCACAGAACCATAATAATCCTCGAAATCAATACGATTCGTCGATCCATCGCCTGATTAAAAAATGAGATAGGATGAAGCTCACTAGTCGGCCTTTGAACTTTCAATAGTGATTCTCTGTAAATGCTTGAAATTGACGCTTGGATTCTTTCCGGATTAACTAGCTTTGCCCCTCCCTCCCTTTATCTATTTTCTTAGATCGACTTAGACTGCCACAACATATTATCTTTCTTCTTTTCTTTTCTTTTCTTTTCTTTTCTTTTGATCTTTTAAAGCCCTAAATCGCTGGCTATTTTGTATACTATATATTTTGTACACTCAACTACTCTGTAAGTCATAAGTACATATGTTTTACAACGTTATTTGTCATATTTCAGTTAAACCCCAGAAAAGCCAGAAATATATTTGCAGCGTGTTTTAACGCGTCCCTGGCAAAGATCTCAAAAACGAGTTGCGACACAATTTAAAGCGACAAATAGCACCGCGTATCTCGTTGTGGTAACACACGGTTCGCCAGCTTTTTAAAAGCGCTCTCCGTTTGCTTTTTCCTCTCTTCCCTGTCTCTTCGTTTTTTCTTAACGAGCAAAACCATTTTCGCGAGGACGAGAATACGGAAATGACGTACTGGCAATTTTGTTTTGTGATAATACAAGCAGCTCGGTTTCAGTGAATTAAACTTGGCCCCAAGCTTCTACTTATCCCTACCTTCCTTTCCTTTATTTTCCCTTCTATATCGGTTTTGCGGTTTTCCACATTTCCATCACAATAAACCATGTTTTTTCTCGATTTTACATGTTAGCCAATGATTCGCGGCAAAAGCGTCGACTGTAAAGATATTTGTAGTTGCAATAGCAACAAGTATGTTTTCTCAAATAGAAAATATTGGGAGCGTACACGCTGGCAAAACAATTCATGAATAGCTCGTCCTCTGCTTGTTATTTGTTTCGATACTGTTAGCAAACAAATTCATGAAACATACTGGTATAGCGTAAAATGAACATAAAAGTTTTGCGTACACTTGAGAGCTGAACTTTGGCTGTTATACGTATATTATATATATACGCACACAGTTATGTATATGTATATATATGTCGGAGATGAAAGAACACCGGAGCCTTTGGAATTTTGGATAATCCCGCAACATTGTAACCTAGAGTCTACTATAGCTGTAATTGAACAATTGTAGTTATTCAATCCGATTGTAATTGTTCGAGAGTTGTGATAATGAGCTTGGGCTCGAGGCGACAGTCAATCGCCGAACGTAGCCGCGGTCACGGGATGAACGCTTTGCCTAACAAAGGTATGGAGTAATTCTATAGCTCTCCTTAAAAGAAATATTCGTGGGGACACGCGACAGTAAACATTCCAACGGTTTCTGTCCCGTGGCTCGCCACACGCAGACCCTATTCTTCGAGTAAGATGATTGCCAGATGTCGATGCGTCTCCGCAGTACATGTTCGGCTAGCCCGAGGGCCCGTTATAAATCTTAAGGTTTCGTTAACTAAAGTCCTTCAAACAGACAAACAGTCTTTGTCCCAACTACGGGAAGATAGGGGAGACATATTTTTCAACGAGCGGCGTCTCCCACTAGCAACTTTCCCTCGAGGGCGGCTAGCATCTTTTTCTAACCACCGATATGGAGATTGACCAGTTAGCAGCAACGTCAATTTCCCTTACTTCCTAAACGAAGGCTTTCCTCGACGAATCCGATGATCTCGTGTCCTTAGACACACCCCATTATAGTTTTCCTCTGTGGCATCATCGGGACGGGAAAGGCATTCTCGCTCGCGATCTCATTGATGAAAGGAGTAACTCTTTACGACCAGTGAACATTACGCGTCCGACATAGATTTTGTGAGTACGTTCATCTATCATTCCGTCGACCGCGGATTCGTTATTGAACTTAGGATCATTGTCATTAGTTTCTCGAGTACCTAACTACCACGGTTACTTGTCCGGTTTTATAATAATCGTATTTACACTAGTCAATGTCTTCTCTATTGCATAACGACAACGTGTAACCCAAACGAAGATTTGTTTCACGCCCCTAACCCTAATTCTAATGTAAACCCGACATCAGAAGTGGGATCAGTGCCGGTTATAACAGTGCAAGAGCTTACGACCATCGTGCGCGAGTTAATTCCGTCGCTAGTGCAAAAAATCGAGTGTGGAATCTAACAATTTTTCGACTCCGCTGCATGGTGCGCAGCTACCAATCTGATTATGGAGGAAAATCCTTTACAAAGCAGTGCCCTGAATATAATTTCAATACCGAGTGTCGAATCGACTTCTACGTAGTGGACGCGCTAACTGGTAGATCAAGCCATCCGGGTGAGTCGTTTCCATTTTACCCCGATTTCGGAGCCGAGTGTTCGCTAATTAAAGAATCCGTAGTCATGAGAATTTCTGGCAAAAGAACGATTGATATAGTAGTAATGCGAGGAATAAGAGATGTTGGTACTAAACGTATCGCTCAAATCTTGTCCGTTGCAGGTGTTAGTGGTTAGAGATAAATTTTTCATGTCCTGGCTGATAGTTATTTAAAAATACGATATCGCGATTGCTCGTCAAATTTTAAGCCAAGATCTTGACGTAATATTACACAAACTAGCCTCGCTATGTGTAAAACGCTGAAAACGAGATCGACGTCAATGAAGTTGACAATGAGGTACGTGGTAGTGATAAAAGTCGATTAATCTTTCTTTTCAAAAATTCAGAGATTCATCCGTTACGGGTTCCCTACGTACTTGTACAAAAAAAATACAGGACAGTTAGAAGTACAATTAATTGATCCTAACATCGCCGTACAAGGAGTCCTAATAGACTTCGCGAGCGCAGAGTAGTACGTGATAGAACAAGCGACTTAATTACAGCCAAAAATCATAAAGCCTAGTAATTCACCGTTCGCGAGCCCCGTGTTACTCGTGAAGACGAACAATGGTTCAGATAGATGATAGGCAGATTTTCGAGAACTAAATAAATATACGGTCGCGGATCGGTATCCTTTACCCCTCATTGCGGATCGAGTCGCGAGATTGCAAAAGCGAGATATTTTATTATTCTGGACATGGCCGGTGGGTTTCTCCAAATCCCTATTCATCCTAATTCTAGGAAGTATACAGCATTGATTACCCTCGATGAACAATTTGGATAATAAGTTGTTGTTTTCTTCGAATTCTTTTGTGCCTTTGTTCGATCCATTCTAAGTCGATCTAAGAAAATAGATAAAGGGAGGGAGGGGCAAAGCTAGTTAATCTGGAAAGAATCCAAGCGTCAATTTCAAGCATTTACAGAGAATCAAGCGGGCTGGTTAAGGTCGTGAGTTGAGCAATTATCCCGCGTTAGGTTCAATCAGGTTAGTCCCACGCGAAATTGATCCAACCATGCGAAAACGAGTGTATTCTGATTTCTGTCGCAGATACTTCTGGCTAGTGCACTTCTTTTACGCTTCTCGTCGCTACTTCTAACGACCAACGAAGATGTACGGCAGTCTGACAGTCTACATGAAAATGATCATGATTGCGGTCTGTGTACCGCCTGCCCTTCTTTCTGTTCTTCCGTTAAAGACTGGTAAGTTGATACTGATTAATTATGCGATCGAAATCCTATATAATGGCTACAAAAAATATTTGCATCATTATTCTCGTTTCCTAATGAATCGCTGTTTTAATCAAGTTTTATATTGCATCAAATTTCTGTAGTTACACGAAAGTACTAAATTATAGAAAACTTGATATACACGGATTTAATTAATTGATAAATTAGTCGATATATAGGCATTATTATTTCACGTGAAATTTTACAACGTCAAAAACCTAACATTCCTGTACGAGCAGTATTAATCAAATTGTGAGAATGCCTACTGATAAGGAAGAAAGATAATATAGAGAACGCAGACTTATGGAAAGAGAATCCCTGACATTAGACACGAATACGCGATTTCACGAAATATTTTATGGTATATCTAAGATAGAGAATATATATAGAGTACATATAAGTATATATAGAGTAAGAATATATATAGAGTATATATAAGTACCAAAAATACACCCTAAGACGTGTATGCGATCTACGCTGTATGGGACGTGTTATAAATGGTTTCCGCCACTCAACCGCATTTGAATTTGTGAACACGATCGAACAATTGACACGAATTATTAATTCCCGTCTCTACTCTAGTAACGATTTGCTTTGGAACGAGGTCGAATCGTTCTGATTCCGCGCATGATTAACAAATAATTACAGAGGACATCAATTACTTGGATGGTCTTCCTGAAACTTGATCCAGTTTCGAGAAAATGAAAAATTCGTTTCTTCTCTTTGCTTCCCTGTTCCTTCTTTCCTCCTTTTTCCCTTTTTACATCGCTTTGTTTTACATCGCAATTTACATTTATTTGTAAAGTTTGAATCTCCTCGATATTGAAGATGTTGAAGCTGCAAGTATGTATTTCATTTTAATCCATTCGAGACCGAGATTTAATTGTAAGACGATACCTAGGTGTCGCTACGATCTGAATGTTTAGTTGGAATGATTCTGTGTTTTACTCTCTCCAGGGTATCCTTTTCATACTTTGATTTTAAATCGATGACAATCTTAAATAGTATGCCTCATATTTTTAAAATATAAAATTATATACTATGTTTCACTATCTGAAATTGATTTTTGTTTAACACCTCTTTTTTCTTCTTTGGCAAATTTATTTTCTACATTTTCCGATGCCTTTTGTTTATTAATTATTTCAGACTTGTCTTCGATTAATTTCGTCTTTAAAGCGCTTCGCAAAATTTTATTTGTGTTTGATTGTCTGGTTTGATTATAAACAATTTCTTCAAATTTTGGCGAAGTAGCAGGCTTTGCAGCAACATTATAACGACTGCTCCGTTTACTACTATCTAACATAGATGGAGATGGATTCTTGTCATCTTTATTCTCTAAAGACTTCTCTTGTGTATTAGCATCTAAATTTCTCGACATAAGATCTGCTGAAGTTTTTGATTCTGTAGTGTCACACGCATTTTTCGCTGTCATCATTTGGTCTTCTTCTATAAGCAAATGTTCATTATTGTAAGCATTATCTCTTGCTTTTTGTATGGATTCTAACGATATATTTTGTTCAACGTTGTCTATTGATTTTGTATCATTTTCAGCAGTTGATTTACTAACTGCTTCTAATTCCTTCGTTTCAATTTGGTTTTCTTTATTTGTATCGCCGTCCAAAATATTTCTCATTGAAATATTATCCTTCTTGTTATGATCTTTTTCTGCTTCTCCTAAACTTTTACTTTTTTTGTCAAACCATTCTTGTAAATTTTGAGTATCTTGTGACGAAGATGGTGATAAATCATTATACAATACTGCAATATCTTCTTTCCTTCGTTTCACAGACTCTTTCTGGTATTCTGTTGAGCTATTGACATCAAACATTAAGTCTGTTTTAATGAAAATATAATCCTGTGAAGCGGTGTCAATTGATACTTTCTTTTCATAAGAATTTTCTACATTAGACTGCAATTCTTTTGAAAATTCTTTCAAAACCATTTCTTCATTTCCCACAGTAACGTCTGTTTTCTCCAAGCTTTTGTTCAAATTATTAGAAACTAAACTACCCTGATAACTCCGACTAGTCGCTGCTTTAATAGTCTCCTTTAACAGTTTTCTTAAATTGATTTCGTTCTGCTTCTGCATAGCGTCTAGTATGGCCCGAATACTTGGATCCACACCAGTAGCCATAGGGCTAACAGAAGATGTGTCTTCTGATTTTTTGCTCATAGTGGTTATTGTACTGTTGTTGGAGTCTGTACTAGCGAAGCTATTGCGACGAGTACGATAATATTTAAAAGAATCCAGTTCTTTACCTGAATATTCTTCTTTTCGTGACCAGTTTCAATTTTGGTGATGACCGTAGTCCGCTTTCCGTAGAAGTCGTTTTCACGCAAAGTGAGCTGATCTGCAGAGGTCCGCTGATCCCTCAATCTTCAATGATGCACGTATGCCGAAATGCGTAATTTCGTTTTCTTGAAGTTGATGGATCCTGGCACGGATCGCCAAAATGTCACGTAAAGTTGGTACTTGGGTTGCGAGAGAAAAGAAAGCTGAGTCGTAGCCCAACTATTAATTCTCTTTTATCGAACTTTATTATGACTTTGGCACTTACAGTAGAATAACGTTGAACAGAGAAAGGGGTGTTGTACAAGAACAGCAACTAGAACGAGAACTCCCCGGGCTGGGTGAAGTCTCGGCTTATATACACCCTGGCTTGGGGATGTTGGGGGGTTTGGTGTGGATTCCAAGGAGTCCGAAAGTCGGGGTTGGGGCCTTATCTCTGATGGGGACTAAGATGCGTCGCAGCGTTGGCGTCCGACAGTCGGGAGTCGATGTCTTTTCTCTGAGAGGTAATTGGTGTCACACGGTCAACGGGACGAACTCTCCACCTAACAAAGGCATTAAGTAATCCTATAGCTATCCTTAAAAGAAAGATTTGTAGCGGCACATGGCAGTAAACATTCCAACGGTTTCTGTCCCGTAGCTCGCCACACGCAGATCCTATTCTCCGGGCAGGATGTTTACCAGATGTCGACGCGTCTCCACAGTACGTGATCGGCTAGCCCGAGGACCGTCATAAACACTAATATCTAGTTACCTAAAATCCTTCAACAGATACACAGTCTTTGTCCCAGTTACGGGAAGACAGGAGAGACCTATTTTTCCACTAGCAACCCTCCCTCAAGGGCGGCTAGCATCCTTTTCTAACTACCGATATGGAGATTGGCCAATTAGCAGCAACGTCAATTTCCCTTACTTTCCGAACGTAGGATGTCCCCGACGAATCCGATGATCTCGTGTCCTTAGACACACCCCGTCATATTTTTCCTCTGGGGTATCACCGGGTCGGAAAGTCTCTCTCTCTTGCGGTCTCATCGACAAAAAAGGATTAACTGCTTACGGTCAGCGAATATTAACACAGAATCCGACTTAGATTTTTTACGAGTGCGTACGACTACCGTTCCGTTGTCCGCGGATTCGTTATTGAACCTAGGATCATTGTCATTAGTCTCTCGAATATCTAATAACCACGGTTACTTGTCCGGTTCTATGGTAATCGTATTTGCACTAGTCAATGTCTTCTCTATTGCATAACGACAACGTGTAACCCAAACGAAGATTCGTTTCACGCCTCTAACCCTAATTCTAATGTAAACCTGACGTATATATATATATATAAATAAATAATTATAAATTAATATTACCTATTATTAATAATAATTTAATTATATATCTCAAGATAATAAAATATTTATAATTTATATTAATTTTTATATATAAATACTTAATTATATATAATGCATTTTTTCAATTTAAAGTTAAAATATTTATATTTATATTTTAATTTTTTTATAAAATTAAATATATGTATAAAGATTTTAAAATTAATATATTTAAAACTAATAATTATATATTAATATATACTTATATACAAGATAATTCAATTTTTATCAATTTTATTAAAAAATTTTATTTTATTACGTTAAATATTTATAAATTATTTTAATTTAATTATCTAATTAAATTATTATTAATTAATTATAATAGCAATATTTATAATAGTATTGTTAATTTTTTATTTTTATATTTTAAAATATATATATAATGTACGTATCCATTATGTATTTGCAATGTACGTACAGCAGATACTCACAGGAAAAACCAACGAGACTAATAATAAAATCAACGAATTAGAAAAAAAGAGCTATAGACAAATATCTTATAATATACCGTGGCATAATCTGCAATTTATTATAAAATAATTGATCCGAGCAGTATCAATTATAAAAGAAGATGGCTGAATATGATAGACACTGTCGAATACTAATCAAATATAATCATTTAGTTAATCTTTAAGATTTAAGTTAAGATACATCTTGGAGGAATCAATAAGTCTTTCGCTAATAGCCTAATAGATCTCTTGATAGATCAAACGAAGAAATACCTAACCGCGATTACAGCCAATTGGTACATATTATTCGATACATAATTAGTATTTGTATCACGTACAGCGATGCAAGTGGTATTGAAGAAAATAGCCATTTTATGTTACAACTATAACGAGTAAATTTACTCGTTTAACTTGAGAGAAATTAAAAAGGTACCTGACTTTTAAATAAGCATTAAATAAGAAATTTAAATATCGCAGACGGTGATGTAGGTGTTATTCAAGAAAAGAGAACATTTTATTTTGTAATTAGCACGAGTAAATGAACGAATATCGATAATATAATATAATGATTAATATGAATTTTATCTGGCTGATTATTTAAATACCATAACATATTTCACAGTAACGTCATCGACTGCCGTTAGGCTCCTTCCCCTTTTTGTTCAAACTAATTGATAGTCGAAAACTAGTATCAAGGAGGTGTGAATTTAGTCTTAGTTTGTAGAAACTATTAAAATGATAAAAATGGATACCGTATTAAATCGTCGAAGGCGCCAATTTACGATAAAAATTAAGAAATTGTTCAATTTGATTTTGTTATCATGGAAAACCCGTCCTTCGCTATGTCAAGAGATCGTTAACGTTTTATTGACATCTCGACACCTTGTCAAGATATATAAGGAACGCGGAAGTCGCGCGCGAGCTCTTTCGTGCCTGAAATTCCGGACAGTGAACATCCAAGAAGAATTTAAATATAAGGTAAATAAAAAAAAATATCAAATAACAACATTGTAACTAGTAATTTATAACGTCTAAGCCATTAATTTACAATACTTGAGAAATTAATTTATAATATTTAAGCTATTAATTTATAACATTTAAGCCATTAATATATAACATATAAGCAATTAATTTATAACGTCTAAACTATTAATTTATAACATTTGTTGAGATATGTATAATTTTCTGTGTTGGACTGGGTTAAATGTGTAGTAGAGATACTTGTATGTGAATATCAGCGTGTGGATGTATGTGTGTGCGCGGCGTCTCGAAAACAGATGAATGTAAACTGTTCAGTCGGTTAACAGTCGGGTATAGAAGAAAGTGCTGAGACGCGTGCAAGTGTGTATCGATGAATATATAAGAAATCGTCCATGAAATAAATATATTACTATTTTAAAATTAATCCTCAGTATAAATTTAGTGTTCTTATAACATTATTTCGACTTCAAAGATCCACAATTCTCAACAACATTTGTGCTATTAATTTATAACATTTAAGTTATTAATTTACAACATCTAAGCCATTAATTTACAACATTTGAACTGTTATTTTATACATTTAAGTTATTAATTTATAACATTTAGGCTATTAATTTACAACATCTTAGCCATTAATTTACAATACTTGAACTATTATTTTATACATTTAAGCCATTAATTTATAACATTTAAACTATTAATTTATAACATTTAAGCCATTAATTTATAACATTTAAGCTATTAATTTTCAACATCTAAGCCAATAATGTACAACATTTAAACTGTTATTTTATACATTTAAACTATTAATTTATAACATTTAAGCTATTCATTTATACCTTCTAAGCCATTAATTTATAACATTTAAGCCATTAATCTAAAACAATTACATCATTAATTCTTAACAGTTATACCAATAATTTATAACAACATTTTCCCATTAATTCAATGTAATTATGCTCTTAATTTATAACAGTTGTACCCTTAATCGGAAGTAACTCTACATTCATTGATTTTAATCAATACCATAAATTCGTAGTGAGTGAATTAAAGATTTATTTTGCTTTATTTTATTAACGAAATCTATCAAGTTTTTGAAGTGCTATTTCATTTCCATATAGCATTATATTTTAACTCTGAATACAGTATTCAATTTCCAATTTCACTATTTCGTATAAAATCTGTGGTAACACAGAGTGTCGATGTATGTGTCACGTAAAATAACAAAATAAAAAAGGAATTTGAGGTAAAAAATAAAAAAAGAAAACTTTATTTTTTTCTAACATCAATACACTTTACAATCTACTTCCGAACTCTAGGCGTGACTTTCTAAGACTGACTCTTATGATTTTACTTTCGATCGGATCCGATTACTTTCTTTTGTCATCCCTCAACATCCCCACCGTCCATGCATTTGCTAGGCGTCCGCGATCGTTGCCACGTGCTCTTTCTTCTAGAACCTTCGGTGGAAGGACCGTTGGGATGTTGATGGTTCATTAGGCACTTCGGCGATATACATTGTCGCCGAGTGCTTTATCTCTATCGTCAGTCCGTCGGATTTGAAGTATGCCGGTCGTGACACACGCGAAAAGTGACTGACCAAAAAAGAACTGAATGTTTTGACGACATTAAGAAACTGCAGCCTTGTATTTCAGCAATATCATACCAGCAATAACAAATTTTGAGAAATATCTTTATGTTCTATTCCTGTGGCGTACTTTGGATAACGCTAATCCCGGCGACACACTAAATTTTGAAATCCATACGACTGATTCTACAGAAGCGGGGATTCTACAGCAGCGATTTCGCTTGCACAGTTGTTCATTTAATTTGTGAATTGTAAGAAACCTCAAGTATGTCAGAGGACATAGTGATATTGCTACAAAAGCGACTAGACAAATAGAGAGCTACATGTGATTTTATCGCATTTTTTTAACCCTTTCGCTTCGGCAATCCAGTCCGCCGAAGTACTGTCACTGAACGGAAACGCGCGCCAGAAATACGCACAGTGTGCGTGGCTACTGTATATACGTTTTCCTAAGTCTTAAATAATAATAATTCTTGTAAGAACCGTATACGAAATATCGTTTCACTGTCAATGGATTTAGTAGATTCTTTAGCACGAAACAATATACGATTTTGATGTTGTTTCAAGAACGAGTAACTTAAAGAAGTGATTAATCCAGTATGTCAATAAAATCAAGGGAAAATGTTCTGTCGATAACGAAAAAATATATTAATGACCACAGATAGAATTTGTATATGCATTTTTGCATTTTTGTCAAATTTTGTCTTCCAAACACAACTTTTTAATATTCCTATTTTATCTACTTTTGCTAAAATACATTAAACACATTTCAATACTAAACTAAAGATCTTTAAACTTAAAAATGACTTTTGCTTATTCCCATGTCACAAACAATTGGCTTTAATAATTATCGATCAATACTCTCTTATTCGTAAGCACATCAGCATATTCGATCCATGCAAATTCACGTAAAATGTTACTACTTCCTGCCTTTCGTTACATGTATCTTAATAAATTGTATCTTATTAAATCTTAATAAATATGAGTCTTAATAAAAAGAAGTTACTTTTTACATAGACCAAACCTAGTTCTATTATTAAGCGCGTAAGCAGATAAGATGAAGATGAAATAGAGGCAAAGCTAAAAAATAACGACTATATATTTTCATGTTTCAGCGTTGAAAACTTATGTGGGTGAAACGCTAGAATTGACTGGAGTTCTTCGACAAGAAATGGGCACTTGTCTTTGCATAGACAGCAACAATGTGCCTCCGACAGTCAGCAAACGTTACTCTCTACAAGTTCACTGTATGTATTATTAAGCGCTTGTCATAGAGTTATTATACAAATATATTTGCAATTATCATTCTTATATATTATACAAGGTGAATCAGAACACGTGGAAAATATGGCAGAGGTTGATTCTGAATACTGAAATAAGAAGAAAATTTTATATAACATAATATGCCTAATATGACCATACGTTCCGCTTATAGCTTGTTTTGCGATGCTAAACATTACACAGATGAACGATTTCTTGGAAAATAGATAAATCGTGTTGGCCTTATTTCCGGACCAATACGCTCTTCGGATCCGAATCCGTTCGATTATTAAATACGGGCGCGTTTAAAATCTCTTACTTATAAAACGTTAGTTGACGTGACGATCAAAATTTTCGACAAATTCGTGTAAGCTGTTCGAACAAGATGGACGATCTATGACGCGACGCATTCGCGTTTCCGTAGAAACTGGAACTGGTCGATTCGAGTAATTTCTCTAAAGATAGGTAAGAAAGTACTGTGACACAAAGCAAGCGTCTACTCGAAAACGTTTATACGAAATTTTCTTCTTATTTTAATGCGCTGAATCAGCCCCTGCTTGCCTGGAAGCCGTACTTTCCACATGTCTCGAACTCTATCATACCGATCCACTAGGTAAACAAAATAAAAGCCTGCCAAGCACTGTGGCGGCACGGGCCACGGAACTTTTCAACGGCTCCGGATGCAAAGCGCGACGCCGCCAAAGCGCAACACCGACGTGCCCAATGTACCATCGATATCTCCACACTCTTTCCGCCGAATTCTCGGAAGAGCATACACGTGCCAGCACTGGGCTACGATATCGATGGGCTACGAAGGGAAGAATCTGCGCGATCCGAAACAAAAGCACAGGCAGTCTGTCTTACGCCATTAAATGTGTAACTCCTCGGTATTATTTGCATAGCAACGCGTCGAATGATCTCTCGGTGTCTATCGTTATTTGTTAGTTGTTACCAATTGTCTGTTAAGTGTAATTGTTAATTGTTAATTGTTAACTCTGATTGTTGATTAGTTCTAAATAAACTATTGTTCGTTAAAAACACCAAGAGTAGTTCCTTACGCACCTATCACCATACCACCTCAGCACGAACGCCGTATAGATTGTTTTCACCTGTTCGATTCGTGCTAGATTTGACTAAAATACTCATGCGAAGTTATTGAAAATATAAAATCCGAATTAACATCCAGTTTTCAACAACCTGTCTAAAGATACCGCTCACAAGCAAGCTATCATTTCTTGAAACAAATATATAAGATTTATTTACGTTATCAATTTTGTCGTGTGTCGAAATACAGCCCACTCAAAACATTCTATGGACCAAACGAAAAAATTGTTGACATTGATTGTCAACAAGTCCTACAAACTAGGATCTTTCATATTTCTTTCGCTTTTGATAATTAGGCACAACCTCCCGCTAGCCGATGAGTCATTCTGCTATATTTGGCTTATCCTTTGTTATTATACAAATTACTGCCATTGTTCACGGCTGATCTACTAATTCGTTTGGTGACTAGACACTACGTTAGATATTTTAATCAAATAAACTCATAATTGTATCGATAAAATACTTCCTATCAGTACAATATATGATCCAAAATTTAAACATCCTGCTTCAGGGCGACATATCCAGTGAATTAACGGCGCCTGAACAATCCCTTAAAACGGGTAAATCTATAACTTTATTATCTAATTTCAACCTAATATCCACAAACTGATCAACATAATTTCACTATGGCCAAAAAGAATCGCCTTGCAAATGATATCGATATTTACGACATTTCTTTGCTATATTAATATAGTATTATTTGTTATAGATCCAGACCACCGACCTCGACCAGGGCTATCAAAATTCGCCTTCGTCATGGCCAATAACCAATATAATATTAACTACGATAGAAACTGTCATTGTTAATTTAACACTAGCTATCGCTGCTATAATACGAATAGCCTGTATACATATTAAATAAACTGTAATAAATAACTTATTATTTTTAAATACACCCTGTCTTATTTATCTACACCTTCCTTTGTCTTACGTCCACCTTGACCTACGCATTGTCACGTAAAATTCGTGATAAAAAAGGATTTTTGCAATCCACTAGCGATAAAAAGTTCGCGTACAAGGTAAATAGCGGGCAAAAGAACGGTATAAAGCATAGAGTGTAGAGTATAGTAGCATCGCAGAAAAAGAAAAATCAACAGCTTGCTCGGTCATTGCGCAGCAACAGATCGAGCAACGATACAAATGATCATGGAAGTGCGTTTCTGCTTCCCGGTCTGTTCGAACTATGACGATTTGTCTTTCTGATCTTTCCGACTCGACCGTTGCACCGTTCACTCGACCATCGACCATAAATTGTTTCGAATTTTCTAGAGAACGGACACTTGAAACTACGTGCTTGCGGTACATTCGATAGCCAGAACAGAGGGATCCTTCGTGAGCCTGTTTTCGTCCTGCGAGACGAGCAAATTATTAGAAATTTCCTGATGCAATTGTACGCGGTTTTATGCAACTTTGATTATACACGTGAACGATATTTGGCACAGAGGAGTAACATTTTCGGGGTAACATTTGCGCACTAATAGGTTCCCACGTAGCTAAAATAAAGCAAAAGTTGCGCGAAATTAACGGATGACAATTGAGAAATTTCTTGGGTGATCTACGTTTATTACGAAATGGTTGGATGCGAGAATCGATATCTGGTAGCATCTAAGTTGTCCGAGAGAGTTTCACGATAAAGGAACAGGTCTCTGCCGATACTCTCTATCCGACTATCGTAGCAGATTTGCGTACTTTTGCAAGGTTCTCCAAATTGATACAAATTTCTAACTACCGTAACATCGAGATATTATACATCGTAAGGCAAAGTTAAGGAGAGTGGCGATGACCTCGGAAACGCGAAAAATATCTCAGAAGATAGAATTTTGGTGGCGCGAAGGACAAATGTTCGTGATGGTTTTTGCCAATAGCGATTCTGATTCTCCCTTGACGTGTCTGCTCGGCGCCACTTCCGGCATCGTGACAACCACCGTAAGCCCTAGGACACCCTTACAGCCTCCTTTACATCGCATATGCCCTTCTCGCTGTTGATGAAAATCCAATTTGTGAAATTAGACGTTTGCTCGCTTTGAGACAAAGTAAACCGCGTTTCTCACAGGTGTTCGGCAGATGGCGATGATGAGATATATAGTGCAACAAAGTGAAATTTTACGCGCGTAAATCTAACAGGATTATAATGTAACAGAAGCACAACAAAGAGGAAACTTGTGATGAAAAAGGAAGAATATATTACCAACGAAACTCTTTTGCTCCATTTTCTTTCGTAGAATTATATTTCACTTGCGAGTATTATAGCAGGTCTGCCTTTGATACAAAAATCATAAAAGGTTTACGTATCTGCACGTATATTTACGCTGTGTGAACGACACTCGAGTATTACACGCATGCATTATCGACAAATAGATCCACGTTCGAGATAAGAGTTCCTCTTTGATACTTTCTTATGGTATAAATAACGAGAAATTATCAGGAAGTATGTTACAGTGAAACTGCTCGTACTTCGTTACTTTTACTCGCATGTATGACACCTACAACGATATTCTTTGTTGAATCAATAAATAAAAGCGCTCCCCAGCGTACATACAAGACTAGATCTTGAAATATAAGAATCGACGTAACAATAAGACTAAAAAAGTTCGAAATGAAAGTAATTATGTATATTCGATATATCTTTGGTAATCATTTCTTTAATCTCCTTCTTTGATCCAGTATCCATATTTAAAATCTACGAATAAATGATATATATTTAATATATACATTAAACTATACTTTTTAATAATACATACCATAATTTAATATTATGGTTGAAATTATGACGTATATAGCAATTAATACATACACATGTGTTTAGTTCTATTAACTTAGAAGCACATGTAAATTAAAAAAAAATATATATATATGAAACAATAATAAAATAATGAAGTAACATTGAGAATAGAATCTAGTTTAATTACACATATATACCCTTTTAATAATTCCGTTCTTATAAATTTTATTAAATTTATAGTGAAGCTTACAATTACACTAATGCCAATGAATATTAACGTATGCGTTTATTATTACACTAAATAAAAATGAAAGTAATGCAATGAAAAATACAATATACCTTAATGGAAATAAAATAAGTAAATAGCGAAGTATTTATTAATATTATTATATAGCATTATATTATATTATTATAATATTTATTAATATTTACTTACCTTTTACGTTTGCACAAAAACTATAAAATTTTAAATATAAAGAGAGATTTATAACAGAGATAAAGCAAGTCACAGAAATTAGTGTCTTTCAATGGCAAAAATGCGTTAAAGGAAGTGAAACGATAATCTCCGTCTCGCGTCACAAGCGGAACTGTGTCAGTTTTGCTCCTTGAAAGTACACGTAGCGGTACATGAGCTAGAGAACATTTCAAATCATGTTGTTGTTTTTTTGCTTCGGAGTATCAAGATCGTGAGGACATACATAATATATTAATAAATAAACTCCGGGCAAAACAATGTCGCCGTTACGTTACCGTCGAACCGTCGAACCGTCGAACAAAGACGAATTTGAATTCTCCGACTCTCGCCCGATCTGTTTATACTATACCAGTTTAAACGGACGCAATCGTAAAGAGTTCACGAGAGTTATGGATCAGTATCTACGAGTATCTACCGTCCTTGCGGACATTATCTATAATTATTTATTTAATCATTTGAAAATATACTTGAAGGTTTCAACAACGAGCAATCTTGTCTAATAAATCTCACGATCAACCATCCTCTACACACAAGTCCTCTGAAAACATAACGACTTTTCAGTTCAATTTGAATCGTTGCGTTCAACGCCATCAGGGTGTCCTGCATAACGCGGGCATCCGACTAGGTGCTGATACCACATACAAGAACAAGTCGAATATGTGAAATAAAGCTTTTGAGCTTAAGGTCCCGTTTTGAAAAAAATACAGTTTGAATATGTTCGGTTGGCAATTGGCTTAATACACGCGTATGATAAATAATAAGGTTTATTACATGATTTTACAAAATTTGTTAAAATTGATTAAGAAGTTACTTTCAAGAAGTAATATTTACATAATTGTAAATTGAACCCTATGTTTAACAAAATTAGGCATTCTTAAGTATTTGTTATTGTAAATTACTATTATGCTTCGCCAAGTGTGATTGGCTATTTCTGGAACACAGCGTCCATCGATGTCTTCAATGAAAGAACATAAGTTTAATAACCTAACTTATCGACGAAATAAATCCCTGGCCCCCGGGTAGCGTGTTAGGAAGCTTCCGTGGTAATTCTTTTAAAAGCAATTAACGAGTGATCTGTTCGCGAATTATTGTATTGTATTACAATGATAAAAATGTTAAATCTGTTATTCCTAAAGAATAAATTCTTATTATAAGACCTAATTGACTTAATGTTGATAAAGCAATAATCTTTTTAAAATCTATTTCAAAATTAGCTATAACTCCTGAAACTAATATTGTTATTCTTGAAATTATTAAAATAAATCTTTTATATTTAAAATCAATTATTATCTCATAATTGATTAATAAATAAATTCCAGCAGTAACTAAAGTTGATGAATGAACTAATGAAGACACAGAAGTAGGAGTAATTATTGCAGCTGGTAATCACATCATAAATATTAATTGTGCACTTTTTGTAAATACTATTAAAAAGAACATTAATAAAATTAATAAATCTATTTTATATAAAATTAAATTTCATGTACCAAAAATTACTAAAAAAGAAATAATTATTAATAAACTAGAATCTCCTACACGATTTAAAATTACTATAATTATTCCTGAATTAAATGATAAAAATTTTTGATAATAAATAATTAAACAATAAGAAATTAAACCCAGACCATCTCATCCTAATAATAAAGTTAATATATTAGGTCTCAAAATTTAAAAAATTATTGATATTAAAAACATTAATATTAAATAATAAAAACGATTAATTAAATATTTATTATTTAAATTTATATATCTAATTCTATATAATAAAATAAAAGAACTAATTAATATTACTAAAAATACAAATATTAATAATTTAAATCTAATCATAAAAATTGTTAGGGAAGTGGTACATTTACACTGTACATGAGAGTGTGTGTGTAAGGATCAGAGGGCGTCAAGGTCTTAGTTGAGACAAAAGACTGTTGCCAGATGTTAGAAGAATCTAGGATAGTCGGTTGGCGACAAGCGTGCGTGCAAGACGTTCTTCAGAGTGTAATATAGATGTATAACTGTTGTGTGGGAAATATAGTCAATTATTTGTATTCCCAAATCCTCGAATTTCCTTAACACGAATAGATGTACCTAATAACATAAAAATGTAATCGCTAATTCTATTGCTGCAACTTTTGTAAATTAATATCAAAGTTACCAACTCCTAAACTTTAATTATTTTTTATTTAATAACTGACAGCGTTTTTATCACTTTCTTTTATTAAAAAATCTTATCATTTAATAATGTTTAAAAAGGAGAAAAAATAAGTATTTTCGTATGTGAAAAATTTATACAACAACAAACACATTACAACAAAAATGGGCGTTTCCCGTATCATAACGTATTTTATAAACCGTAAATTATAGAATTGGTTATAGTATACGTATGTACATATGTATATTCCTAAATTATTCCTAGATAGAGTCACTTTCTTCACCCCGATATTTTCAAATTCAAAGCCATAAAGGAATATATTACTTACCTTTCGGTGTCTTGCTATCAAAGTTCCATCGGGACCCCAAATAGTACAGGTATTGTACAATTTATCGCCCTCTATTTCAGGCATCGTACCACCAACTACATAGATGTTGTTTTCTTTAGCTGCGTTCGATGAAGCAACGCTCGTTTCACCATCAGGAATACTCTCGGCGTATTTTGGAAAGTACTCTGCATTGCAATATTTCAATTAATGAAAAATAACTGTCTTTTGTTCCAACCATAAATTAAATTGAAATGTTTGTCAGTTTTTTATTTTTAAATTATTAAAATAACTAAGTTTTATATTTCGACTTAATTAAATATGCAATTACTTAGCTAATAGTATATATAATAAATTGTTTCTACAGGTCCAAAATGAAAAATGAATATTTAGAAATATTTAATTACGACAATGCTATTTGTGTTAGCATCAGTGGCTTGTTACTCAACGACTTTGCTAGTACTTTTTGAAACATAAAGTTAGTTTTCAATTAATACTTATACTAGAGGCGGAATTATAAATGCAAAATAATTGATAATACTAATTTATAAGTACCTAATTATTAGTATGTTAAAAAATATATTTATACAAAAATCACGATAATCATGAAAATGGGGAAATCCTATATTCTCGAATCAATTCACAATTTATTTTGTATATTAATTAGATTCCGCGCTCATCAGCACGTACTCACTGGCGACATCGAGAAAATGTATCGGCAATTCCTCGTACGACCAGAGGATCGGAAATATCAAAGGATATTATGGCGCAGCGCGAGTGGAGAAACAGAAACATATGAGCTTAACACCGTAATACTCTTATCATAGAAATAGAAGCAGTCCTCAATTCCCGCCCGCTAACTCCTATCTCCACCGATCCAAATGATCTCCTAGCCCTCACTCCCGGACATTTCCTCATTGGCGATTCATTAATGTGCTTACGTGATCGAGATTTCAGAGACATTCCATCGAACCGACTCTCCAAATGGCAGCATATCCAACAGCTTAAACAACATTTTTGGAACCGCTGGCATAAGGAGTATTTGAACGAGCTAACCAACCGCAATAAATGGAGCAAGGGTGGACACAGCATCCAAAAGGGCACAATCGTCATCCTCAGATAGGACAACGTTCCCTCCATGCATTGGCCTCTGGGCCGAGTTATCAAGGTTCATCCAGGCGCCGATGGTGTCATCCGGACAGCTACAGTTCAGACGGCAAAGAGCATTTTGGATCGGGGCGTCAAAAGGCTTGTCCCACTGCCAATTCAACCCGATCTCGAGAAACCCGAACAACTAGCCACCGAGACGAAATAAGATGGGAACTTCAACCACACCTCGCTAGTTTGATCGGTACCCTCTCAACGGGGGGAGAATGTTACGCCATGCGGCTTACCATAGGTCATATTCTTAACTATCGATAGCGCCACTATAATGTCGCAGACGGATCGTCGCGTCTGCCCGGCAAACAAACATTGTAGTGGCAAGCGCGTGGTTCATTAAGCAGGGCGACTTCCAGAAACGTCGACTCGTGGCCCGTATTTTACCTCGCAGTAAAAGAATGTGGCGTGATCCGAACGTAGTGGGGGTCGCCTTCCAGAAAAAACGAAAAAAATCGAAAGGCGTTCAGAACTTTTCGAGAAGTCGAACCGTCAACACATGTGGTATGTCGCGCATTACTTATCAACCAAAACGCAGTTACATTTTTTTTGTTCCTTTTATATCTTTCTAGTTAATAAGTTGTTGAAATAAACATTAATTTATTTGTGTTAATTCTGTGGAATTTCATTGAACTACCCTTATTATCATAATCGAAATAAGGGGATCGATCAGTTCGTGGCGTCGATTATTTAATCGTAACGGGAACTTACAACTCTCGTTGACGTGCTATCTCGCGATCGCGTCTCTCCGCGAACGGTCGAAACGCCTATTTTTTAACGAACGACGTCTCCCACTAGAGACTTTCTCTCGAGAGCGGCTAGCATCCTTTTCTAACCACCGATATACAAATTGACCAATTAACAGCAATGCCAATTTCCCTTACTTTCTGAACGAAGGTTGTCCTCGACGAATCCGATTTTTCCTCTGCAATATTTTTAAAGCTACACATTTCGAATTTTCCAATTATGCCGAAACAATTGCGTGAACCACTCTATATATTCCATACAATAAACTATTTTTTGCGTTTTAAAGTAGTTGAATATTTTATTAAAATACTCTGAGCAATTCTCAGGTTTCTGTGAAAACAAGATAACCCAAATGTAGTTGTGTTTCCTTCAGAATTATGCAGATTTTATTTGAAATATGTGAGGTGTAAGTGACCCCGACGTGATCGAGCTAATGAGATTTCAATGATCGTGATTCCGGGCGCGCTAACGATATGTCGAACAAGAATAAAACAGTTACGACCAGTGAAGTAGTCCGCGTGCCTTTGACGATGCCCTAGAAGATAGTGCTATGGTTCTCCTTACTAGAGAGATAGCTCGCGGCGGCGAGCATCGCGGGCGATGAAGAAAAATCTACCGCTGGCTGTAGATGTCGCTGCTAGGGTACTGCTGTATTTTCTTTTCATTTAAGAATCGTGGAAGAAAAATCGGACTACGGTCGCCGGGATTTAAGAACCCAGATCCCGAACGTTCGTAACTTGAGGCGCTAACCACTGCGCTGCCGTTGTCTGGTATTAGTTAGTGTCGAGTTGTCGTATTTGTGCTGTCGAGTGCGGCCACATATGTATGCATTTATGAATTGAGTGGTTTACGAGTAATTACAATCGATATACATTACAAGTAATTACAATTTATTACAAATGACTCGCTGTGCATATTACTATAACAGTCAGTACTAATTCTATAGATCAGCAGCATTATAACTTTCCAATAAACAACCGAAAATCACGTCGTTGAATAATAAATGCATTCACTGTAGAACGAAATTATTACTACGAATATAAGAGAAACGATTTAAAAACCATGTATTTTTTCATTTAAATTATTTGCATTTGCAAAGGGAGATACAAAATTTTAACAACGTTGCAAATTATAAAGACACAAATTACAGTTTCGTGTTTAAGTTATTGTTCAGAGTTTGTTGGAATACAACGATATTAATCGCATACAGATGAGGTGATTGATCGAACGGATTCTTTCCTTCGTTGTTCAGCGATATCCTCATTAGCGTGCGTTCGTGAGATGTACCACGGCGGCTAGCACGTGCATGCTCTTTCGAGAATTCGGCGGAAGAAGCGTAGGAATATGGATGGAACATTCCCGATGGGCACGTCGAGAAGCTACTAGAAGGTTCTGTGGCACATGTGACGCCACACAGACACCCACACAGGTCACACTCATTACTGCATAGAGAGTGGGGTTCAAAACCTTTTCAAGGGCCATGGGTCACTAAGCCAGTCAGTCTGTGAATAACTAGCCAACTGTCTACATTCCAGAACACACACACTTATAATTCCTGTAATAATTGTTTAATAAATATCACATTATATTGTTTCAACACAAACATTGTGTCTTCCACAGATTATTAATCTTAATTCCAAGATTAAATTCTAACAGAGCTTCCTAATAATTATGGTACAATTGGTAAAATGATGATTTTACATGAAAAAAGTAAAAAATATATTAGATAATCGAAATAACGCGATATAAATATAATTGAAATAACATCAGTAAGAACGGATGTTTTAAGCTTTCGATTTTGAGAAAACAGGGTATGAATACGTTTAGTTAAAAAGCAATCCGTGTTTATTCGAGCATTCGCGGAGAGACGCGATCGCGAGAAAGCACGTCAACGGGAGTAGTAAATTCCCGTTGCAATTAGATAACCGACGCCACGAACTGATCGATCCCCTGATTTCTGTTACGATAATAGGGGTGGTTCAATGAATTTAACACTGTATTAACAGGTTAATATAGCTTGTATATTTAAAAATAATGAATGTAATAATAAGAACGTCACAAATTATTTAGCGATAAATACAGTTGATATGTTATAGGAATTCAACCCGACATTGCGATATCTCTCAATGAATTCGTTAGACTAAGCAATTTATAACGTTTGACTCTTCAGAAGGGACCGATTACTCTTCGATCCTTTTCGTTGTCTTCTCTGAGATACGACCCCCACTACGCTCGGATCACGCCACCGTTCGCGCCTATGATCACGTATACCAGCTTCTTTCTTTATGCGGATAAAATAACGCACCGAAGGCGAATAGATGTTTCTGGAACTCGCTGCTTGACGACAACTATGCGTTTATCGCTACTTTGTGTATATCTCGACGGTCATGTAAGACGATCTGTTTGCGACGGTTAGGAACACGGCCTATAGTAAGCCTTGGGGCGTAATAAACGGAGAGAATAGAATAATCTTCTTTCTCTGTGGGATGTTAGAGACTGATGTGTACAAATCGAAACCGCTGAGGAGAATATCGAAAGGCGAGTGTCACAAATAAGTGAAGAGATATTATTAAGCGTCTTTAAAAACATGTTACGAAGAAATAATAAATGTACTGAATATCAAGGCGGGCATATTTAACAATATTTGTAATTATTTTTATGCATATTAATTGTAAGTTATCGATCCTTATCAGGAGCACGAAATTACACAATTAACAATTATCGAGATCGTCAAACTTTAAAACGACGAAATTTTCGGCTCTCTCGTTAAGTACCGAAAGAACTGAGTTACAGTTAAAGGTACGCGAAATTACATTAGAGAAATTAATGCAACGTGTTACGCCATGCGGCTTACCATAGATCATATTCTTAACTGTCGATCGCGGCACTATAATGTCGCAGACGGATCGTCGCGGCTGCCCGGCAAACAAACATTGTAGTGGCAAGCGCATGGTTCATTAAGCAGGGCGACCTCCAGAAACGTCGATTCGTGGCCGTTATTTTACCTCGCGTAAAAGAATGTGGCGTGATCCGAACGTAGTGGGGGTCGCCTTCCAGAAAAAACGGAAAAAATCGAAAGGCGTGCAGAACTTTTCGAGAAGCCGAACCGTCAACACATCTCTTATATCGCGCATTACTTATCAAGCAAAACGCAGTTACATTTCTTTTTGTTGTTCTCTTTATGTCTTCCTAGTTGATAATTTGTTAAAATAAACGTTAATTTATTTGTGTTAATTCTGTGGAATTCATTGAACTACCCTTATTATCCTAATCGAAATAAGGGAATCGATCAGTTCGTGGCGTCGATTATTTAATCGTAACGGGAACTTACAACTCTCGTTGACGTGCTATCTCGCGATCGCGTCTCTCCGCGAACGATCGAAACACAACGTTCAAACGACAATTGATAGTCCTGACGAAATAAACGTCGCTCAGAGAGTCGAAAATTTGTCTCTTCAAATTTTAAGCGGATACGAGTTATCCCCACTACTTCGCGGAACTGATCACTGCAAGTAGTTTCCGGTGTTTTCTTTGTCTGCTCCAGCGATAACGCAATTACTCATAAATTGCCAAAATAAGAAAAACGAAGTTTTCATATTTTTTATTTCATTGTTATAAAACGATTTAATTGGATTTTCGAGAATCTCACGATCAAAATGATATTGGACGATAGCTAAACTCTGGAAATGCGCAACGTTCGGTCAACTGCACAGAAGACCATGCCTAAGTCCGACACAATTCTTTGAAGTTACAATGAATGTTGATACTAAATCCGTCGTTTAGAGATACCTTGGCTTCTTATGACACTAAGTTAAACAACTTCCGTTATTTGCTGACTAGTCCAAATGGATCCAGACACTGGTTAAATTATATTTCTTTTGACTTTATTTGTCTAGATATAAAATCTGTAAGGTATCTCGTTGTATCTCAATTGCTTCTCTTCTTTCTTATTCCTACATTCACCGTATTCACAAAACAACGATCCAAAGACAAGTAACAGCGGTCAGTTTGTGAAAAGTGCTCGTTAACAAATCTTAAATTACAACGAAACGAAATTGTTCAACACCTTAAAATTGAAAATTACCGAACTAAGTAGGAAAAAGGCCACAATGTTTGTAGAACCTCGATAAGTGTTCGCCGAGACAGTTTCGACATCTGGACTACGTCGGACAGTTTACGACGGATATCCGTCACATAAAAGGGGTAGAAAATAACGTAGCCGATACTCTATCTCGCATCGAAGCGATCGGAAAACCAATAGATCACCATACGCTAGCTGCAGCGCAAGAAAAGGATAGCGAGCTACGCAAAATTATCAACGCTGGCTCGAGCGCGTTGCAGCTGAGAAAAGTACGATTTCCCGATCACAACGTCGAGTTATACTGCGATATTAAAACCGAGACCGTGCGACCGTACGTACTGGAACCGTTACGCCGCACCGTATTCCAAGCGCTACATGGACTTTCCCACCCGGGGATGCGAGCTACGCGAAAATTGGTAGCGACGCGCTTCGTCTGGCCGTCGGTAAATAAAGATTGCCGAACGTGGACACGACAATGCATACCGTGTCAGCGCAACAAAGTCACCAGACACGTATCCTCGCCCGTCGGAACGTTCGGAACGCTAGCGGGCCGGTTCGAGCATATACACGTAGATATCATCACAATGCAATATTCGCAAGGATACCGTTATTGCCTTACGTGTATCGATCGTTTTTCGCGTTGGCCTGAAGCCATACCTATCGCCGATATGGAAGCGTCAACCGTGGCTTCGGCCCTCCTTTCTACCTGGATATCTCGTTTCGGCGTACCCTTGAAAATTACGACTGATCAAGGACGTCAATTCGAATCGCGTTTATTCGAGGAATTATGCCGGTTGCTCGGCGTCAAACATTTGCGTACAACGGCCTACCATCCAGCGTCTAACGGGATGGTAGAACGCCTACACAGACAATTAAAGGCGGTGATCAAATGCCACGACACGAGCAACTGGGTCGGAATTCTCCCGATCGTCTTATTAGGTATAAGAACCGCGATAAAGGAGGACCTAAACGCAACGGCGGCCGAAATGATTTACGGCATCGGCATACGTCTGCCGGCGGAATTCTTTTTGCCAACTAGTCAACGGGCCAACTTGGAATACGCGCGAAAATTTTTGCAAAAATTTCCTAAAGGAATTATAATCTATGAGATAAATGAAATAAAAATATAAAAACCAACCGATATTAAAAGAAGAATGATTATTTTACAAGATAATACGAAACTGTGTAAGGGATTACATATGTAACATATTGTCCCGATGTACACATATCTGCGAAGCGACTTACTACCCTGTATATTCCAGAAACTTCTTAGTTTGCCCCAGCCTTAGCAATTTGAAACTATTTTATTAAAATTAAGAATTTTCCACATTAGATCGAACGCACTTCTAATAGGTACCAAACAGTATATATATATATATATATATATATATATATATATATATAGCAAGATTTCACATATCTCTAAATTATTCACAGAAAATTAATACGGCACATAAATTAGACTTCGGATTGTAAATATTAAGAATAAATAACCGATACAGTCTCACAAAAATAGAAGGATAAAGATAGAGATAAGGGATCAAAAACAACAGTTATTTTTCAAATTTGTATGAAAAGCCCTTAAGAAAATAAGTTCCTCCTTAAATTGAAAACAGTTATATGTATAGAAATCAAACTTGCGATAAAAGTAAAAAAGATAGAAAATAAGAAAATTGTATTTGTTTTTATGACTCACTTTTACATGTAGTATAATTTCCACCGCTATTTTAGCATAGAACGCTATTTTCAAACACGAATTGTTCCAACTCGATAGTCCCTTGCTTTGCTGTAAACGGAAAATTCTTTCGTGTTCTCAACCAAATTTATCAAATTCCAGCAATGACACATGCTATGTGATTGTCAGCAGAACATGGAGAAATGTTTCCAGTAAAGTTTCGAGCGACTTATCGGCGATTTTCAGGAGACACGACGCGACGATATCGCGTGTACAGTGCTTCTATCGGTGTTGATGCGCTTTAATACATAGTGCAAGAGAACACTAATAAGATTTCCCAGTGGGCCTGTAAATCCTTATAGATCACTCAAAAATATATCATATTGTTTGTTTCAACTACTAGCAATTTAAAACGTCGTCTACATATATTTAGAAAGTTAGCAAAGACATATATTTGTTCCTGAGCATGATTTCTATCAGTTGAGCGTTGTAGCAAAATGTCCGATACAATTTAATGTTGAATTTGTCTTTTTTTTAGGCTAGCTTGATTGGATTACAGGTAGATTTAAACGATCCGTGTGTTGCATCTCCAAGGCATCTTCGACTCATCGATACGCAGTGATACCCGGCAAACTTCTAGTGGACAAGCGACGTTGCTTGCAGGCAGTTTATATACATGTTTTGGCATGTGTTGTCGGCAGGCAATGTCTACAGATACCTGTAGTCTGCCCGTACGCGCCTTAAGTTTCACTGACAGACATTGTCCGCCGATTACTACGACATCTGTCTGTGGACAATAGGCCGTCAGTGTGGAGTTATCTTTACCCGAATAATTTAAGAAATATAAAATAAACTTCAACGAAAAGTTGCTAGCTTCGATATCTTACTAATACAATGTTATCGAAATTGAATAAACCTCGTTACTGTATTTAAAAGGAAATTGCATTTATATTTCAAGTTTATAGAGACAACAACAACAACCAAACAAAGAATCGCAACGAAGAAATAAACGGATACAACAAACAGAACACTGGATCGAAGATAGAACAATAAACAAGATAGAACCAAGAAAACAACAGTAACGAAGAACCGGGGCGCAGAAAAAAGCACGAAGCGTGCGAGCTGGAGAGGAAACCTGTGACCGTCGGTGCAAGCGGTAAGCCTACAAAATGGTTGCCGAGCAGGAATAATCGGCTGGAGAGCCAACCTGCTGGGACCGAGCTATATGGTGGCAGGTATCGCGTGGCGCCAGCTAAGCGAGCTGCCGCCCGAAAGGGTAGGTTTAACTTGTCCAATGATCCGCAAGGAGAGGGCAAGTCGCGCGCCGACCATCTATGCGCGCCATTCCCAAGTCGAACGCGAACATCTAAATGCGAAGCCAGTATGCGTTTTTACTGCAGGTATGGCGCAGTCGACCAAAAGGTCGGGCCCTCAAACGCACACATTACTTGTACAATTCGAGTGCTGCAGATACGGAAAAGCAATTTATAATTTATCGTAATTTATCGTAATGCGAATTTTGGCGCGTCGTCATAAATAGATTTTTATTTAAAACGAAATTGTTAAATATCCTTTTGTATCAATTCACATAACGTTAATAAATCAATATTAGACATATTACTCATAAATTGTACATATCTTTGTGCATATACGCATAGTTTTCGTGCATATGTCAATATTTGTATATTTTATGTGTATAACTTTCATATGCTTTTCGCAAATTTTACATTCATAAACATCTGCAATCTACACGTTACGTTTTTCGTTGTATTTACAAGTACGGACATTAGATATTCTATTACATTCTTTTATTATAATCTTTTGATATATTTATAGTTGTTTAATTATTAGGTCATCCCATAAGTTCGTGCCGTTTTTCGAGAGGTTATATATGTTAAGATCGTTTACATACCTTTCAGTTTCATGAAAAAATGTAATCCCCCTCTCGTTGTACAACTTCTTCCCATTTTTCTGGTAGGTTCCGTCTCGATAAAAGTTCTCTTGTTTTTCTTTAAAATAATTTTCTATGCTATTTTTGAGAGTGTCAATATTTTCAAATCTTTTAGCTACTAAAAAGTGTTGTAATGCTCTGAACAGGTGGTAATCAGATGATGGTAATCAATGTCTGGGGAATATGGGGGATGTGGTAAAATTTTTCAATTAAATTCAGACAATTTTTTTGTAACGCTTTTCGCGACATGCGGTTTAGCATTGTCGTGATGGAAGATAACGTTGTTCCTATTCACTAAACCTGGCCGTTTTTCAGCTAGTGCTTCCCTTAATTTTTCTAACTGAGCGCAATATTTGTCTGAATTAATGGTATCACCACTAGATAAAAGTTCAAAATAGAGTATTCCTTTATAATCCCACCATACACACAAAAGAACTTTACGCGGATGTAACCCTGGTTTTGCACAGCGTTCAGGTGGCTGATTTCGTTGGGATCAGCTACGTTTCCGTTCAGGGTTTTCGAAAAGTATCCACTTTTCATCACCAGTTACCAGGGGCGTTTAAGGAATGGTTCACGTTTATTACGTGCAATTAATGACATGCACGCTGTCGTTCGTTCAAGACGGTTCCGTTCCGTAAGTTCATGGGGCACCCAAACGTTCAACTTTGACACCATCCCCATTTTTTTAAACACCTATGAATCGTTGTCTTAGGTATTTTCAGGACATTTGACATCTCTTGAACTGTCAAACTTGGTGATTTTTCAACAAGATCCCGAATTTTATCTCCGTCTGTCTGAGGAGGACGCCCGGAGCGTACCTCCTCTTCTAAACAGAAATTCCCAGCTCTAAAACGTTGGAACCACTTCCTACAGGTGCGAGATGAAAGCGTATTTTCTCCGTAAACAGCACATATGTTTTTCCTGGCAATTGTTACCGAACTTTTTTTCCGAAATTCATATAACATGAGATGTCGAAAATGGATACGCATTTCACTCGTGATTTTTTACTGTTAGAAGTCACTGTGTTCACTATATTACGATCTTATGCCCACGAAGATCTACTCTAGCCTGTTCTCGATCAGCTAAGCTCAAGTGCATTGGTCCCGTATAGCCGTATGTTTAGAAATCGACACATGAAATATATACACAAAAACTTATGGGATCACCTAATATGTAAACGATTTTGAACTATTTAATTTAATAAAGACCTTAGATCGATGGATTTTAATTGCTGTCACATAATCGTTAATTCATTACTTTTCCTCCAACTGTCACGAATTTTCACAAAGTGTGTATTTCGGATCGTTAATCTCATACGAATGTAAACTTCATTTTCTTAATAATCTTGGTCAATCATGTATCACATTTTCTATAAAATCTATAAGATCAGCAAGTGCTCTAATACTTGTGAACAATCATATATCTTAATTCGTGCCTTTTGTATTAATACAGAAGCTTCATGCGAGAAAGAATTTTCGATATAAATGTTCTCAATGTTGTAAATCGAGTTCTGCCAGAGCAACCGAGCCAAACGGACGTGTAAAACAGTGCTTCAGAAAAAGTGCGGCAAGTGGGGAAGAGAAAGTTACGAACGGCAACGCCCATAGCTAAATGGTGGAAACTCGTGTCTTCTACTAAGAAGACTACAAGCAAAACTAAAATGAAAAAGCACATCCCACCGATAAAAATAATTAACAAAGACGAACAATACTACATAAATAAAACAACAAACATATCAAAACCAAGCCAACCAATAAACGAAGAACAGGAATGCTCAGCTACAAACGAAGTTGATATGGAAACAATACCAAACAATGAAGAGAATATTACCAATAACGAATTAACCCAACAGGATGAAGGCTGGAAGGTGGCAAGTTATAACAAGGAACGAAAAATAACAGGAAATTCAGATACAGAAAAGCAGCGATGGCTGCAAGAATTACCATTAAGAAACTCCTTCAGCTCACTTACGGAAGAAATAGACGACCCAACAACCAAAAACACAACTAAATCAACGCAAACTACAAAACCACCACCAATATTTGTCGACGCCCAGATAATAGACCCGCTTATTGATCCACTAAACGATATAGCTGGGAAGGAAAACTACACAATAAAACAAACAAAATTAGAACAAGTAAAAATTCAAATAAACACCCCAGAAAATTATAGGAAAGTGATAAAAGAATTAAAAGAAAAAACGCTGTGTACCACACATACCAGCTGAAAACGGAAAGGAGCTACGAAATAGTTATAAGAGGACTACATTCAAAAACTAACACAAAAAAAATTAAGTGACGAATTAGCAAAAATTGGTCATCAAACAAGAGCAATAAACAATATGACAAGATACGATACGAAGCATTTAACAACACATTGTCCATACGTAGGGAAAATAAATGAAGTAAAATGTTACAACTGTAATGGAAACCACCCAGCCAGCTATAAAGGATGCGAAATCAGAAAACAATCACAACGTAAACAGTTTCCACCACTTGGCAATAGATCAATCAACAACTACCAACCACAACAAAGTATAACGGATAATTAAGTAACATTGAAAGCACAAAATGAACCAAAAGCTATAAACGGAAACACCGATCCCCAAGGAAACCGCAGCTACGCGCAAGTAACCCAAAACATTAGACAAACAACGCCCACAAACAAACAGAATCAAAGCAACAACACCGAAGACGATACAGAAATCAAAGAAATGCTCAGACAATCCATTAAAGGTACAGAGATATTAAGAAAAATGGTAAGTGAGAAAAACACAATACTAAGGCAACAAGTACAACAAACAACAGTCATGTTACAACTACTCACAAACTTGCTAAGTAAAAAATAAAAATGGACATGCTTAAAATAGCAGCCTGGAACTCTAACGGACTACAACAAAGGGCCCTAGAAACTAAAACATTCCTGTATAATAATAATATCGACATACTACTCGTATCGGAAACACACTTCACTATAAAAAGTTACATAAAAATACCGTACTACACAATATATGATACCAAGCATCCTTCAGGAAAATCACACGGAGGGACCGCAGTAATAATAAGAAACGACATTAAACACCACTAACACAGCCAAGCTAGTAAGGAATATATACAAGCAACCACCGTTACTGTACAAACTAGCAGCAACCATTTACAGTTGTCAGCAGTATATGTACCACCGCGACACAAAATGACATCACAAACGTGGGAAGAGTACTTTCAACACTTAGGTGACAAGTATATCGCAACGGGAGACTACAATGCAAACCCACGCTATGGGGATCAAGAATTACCACACCTCGAGGTAGAACCCTGGAAAAATACATTAACAACAACCTCAATATATTATCCACAGGAAGACATACTGGCCGACAGACCTGAGCAAAATACCTGGCCTACTCGATTTTGCAGTTACAAAGGGACTAAACGCAAATAAACTAAAAATAACACCCAGCCCCATTGCATACAGCCCAATTGCTTACAGAAACAAATTAATACTTTATAGCAATCCAGGGACACTATGCAACAGAACAACCAAATGGCAAATTTTTAAAGAAATAATCGAGAGCAAAACCAGTTGCAGCATCCCATTGGAAACACCCGAACACGTCGAACAGGCAGTAACACCATTGACAGAAACTATCCAAGAAGCATCATGGACAACCACTATACCTGAACCAACCAACAGACAAACAAAAATAATTCCATCAGACATACTTGAAAAAATTAGAGAAAAAAGAAAAGCGAAAGCAAAATGGCAAAAACATAGAACACGAGAAAACAAAAATCACCTAAACAAACTTGCAAAGGAAATAAAAAACAAAATAAAAGTGCACAACAATAACGAATTCACAAAATTCATAGAGTCACTCTCTGCTCACGAGAACTCCAACTACTCCCTATGGAAAGCCACGAAAAAAAAAGAAACCAATAAAACTAGTCCCAGCAATCAGGACGGCAGACAACACATGGGCAAGAAGCAACGAAGAGCAAGCTGAAGAATTTTCCAACCACCTTTGAAACACATTTATACCACATAATATCAACAACAGCAACCCCAAATGTCATACGGACGAGGATGCGTTTACCACTAGTACCTCAACTGACAACCACTATACCATACCTAAAACAACAGCACAAGAAATTAGAAACATAATCGAGAAAACAAAAAACAATAAAGCACCACGAATCGACCTAATCAATGGTAAAATCTTGAAAAACCTTCCGCCAAAAGCGATAACACTAATGACAATAATATTCAATGCAATACTAAGAATCCAATACTTTCCTAAACTGTGGAAACTAGCACAGGAGATAATGTTACCTAAACCAGGCAAAGAACCACACCAAACTGCATCTTACAGACCAATATCACTACTTCCTGTGTTTTCCAAAATACTAGAGGAAATAATATGCAACCGCATAAAACCAATAATATTGTTAAGGAAATTCGAGGATTTGGGAATACAAATTATTGGCTATATTTCCCATACAACAGTTATACATCTATATTCCTCTCTAAGAACGTCTTGCACGCACGCTGGTTGCCAACCGACTCTACTCTTCGGTGTCTCGATTAACTCTAACGACTCTACTCTTCGACGACTCGATTAGCTCTGTCTCTCGCAACACACACACTTTTCGACTCGCACACTCTGACCTTTCGGTCGTCCCACCTTGAAACCGTCCTTCTGATCTAACGTTGTCTATTGTTTTTCTTCTAACATCTGGCAACAGTCTTTTGTTTCCACTGAGTCCTTGACGCCCTCTAACCCTTACACACACACTCTCATGTACAGTGTAAATGTATCACTTCCCTAACAAATATAGAAGGAAAAATTAATACCAGATCACCAATTTCGATTCAGAAACATACACTCCACTATAGAGCAAATGCACAGGCTCATTAAAGAAATAATACTAGCATTAGAAAACAAACAATACTGTACAGCCCTCTCTATGGACATAGATAAAGCATTTGACAAAATAAACCACGAAAGCCTACTACAAACAATCAGGAAACAATTTCCGGAGCAAATATACCAATTAATAAAATCTTACTTAAGCAGCAGAACCTTCGTAATAAAAATCAAGGACACATACTCTGAAGTTAAAGACATAAAGGCAGGGGTTCCGCGAGGAAGCGTCTTAGGATCAATACTATACACAAAACATACCAACAACTACCAATAGCAAAATACTGACACTCACGGACGACACAGCTGTACTAGTCAGGCACACTAACCCAGAAACAGCAGTCAAATTACTACAAGAACATATCACAAAAATAGAAAAGTGGCTGCAAGATAAACAAATAAAAGCAAACCCCGATAAATGCAACCATATTACACTCACACTGCGAAAACAGACACCATCAAACATCCTACTGAACGGCACGCACATACCGCAAACAAGGCAAGTCAAATACCTAGGACTAGACCACCTAGAAACACAACTCACATAGAAACAGCATACTAAATCAATAATAGACAAAATACAGACAACAAGGAGACAAATGCATTGGCTAACAAGTCGAAAATCCAAATTAAGCATAGAAAATAAATTAAAAATATACAAAACGATCATAAAACCAATCTGGACGTACGGAATACCACTATGGGGGGCAGCGGCAATGAGCCATATAAACAAAATAGAGACAGTACAAGCTAAAATTCTTAGAACAATAGTAAACGCCCCATGGTACGTTAGAAGCGAAGGCATACGGAAGGACCTGGGAATACCAATGGTCAAAGAGAAAATTAGCAGACACGCAGAAAAATACAAAGAAAGAATAGGAACACAGCCAAACTGGCTAGCTGCGGAAACGATCAACACCTCAAACATGGATAGAAGGCTGAAAGGGAAATACCCAGCAGACCTCACAAAGGACACAACCAAACAAACACGAAGATGGTATCCCACTGGGGGTAGCTACCCACATAATAATCTAACAGCTAAAAAATTCTACCAAATGTCCAAACTGGACAAATTGTGAATCTAATCTATAAAATAAAAAAAAACCTGTGATCTGAGTTTAGATCTCAGTTTAGAGTGATACATCTCCTAAAAGGATTAAGAGATTTTTTAACAAATTCCCAAAATAACAGTGAATTTTAGAACAAAGATAATGGAAATACATAAACATCTTGTTAATAACGACGTGGGTATACTGATAGGAACTAATATCTGCAGAATATATGAATGTCTTAAACATAAGGTAATGCTAAAAAACGTTCTCTTTGTCCAACGACCTCTTGATTCCTATACAACCTCTCCTGGTTATCTTGCGCACGCGTAACATTCACGTACCGTTACATGCATTGCCATTCCATACTTTTCGTATCCTTTTTATACTGTTACTTGAATATAGAATTGTATGAAAAATACAAGAGCACAAAGATATAGAAAATATAAAAATATAAAAATAAAAGATTACAAAACTGTCAAAATTACAGAAAATCAGATTAAACATTAGTACCTATATTCTGCATTCTTTTTGTATTACATATACATTTTTTACATTATAAATGTCGGGTTTACATTAGAATTAGGGTTAGGGGCGTGAAACGAATCTTCATTTGGATTACACATTGTCGTTGTGCAATAGAGAAGACATTGACTAGTGCAACTGCGATTATTATAGAATCGGACAAGTAACCGTGGTAATTAGATACTCGAGAAACTAATGACAATGATCCTAAGTGCAATAACGAATCCGCGGTCAACGGGATAGTAGATGTACGGGCTCACAAAATCTAAGTCGGACTCTTTGTTAATAAAACGCGTAATATTCACTGGTCGTATGGGGTTACTCTTTTCGTCGATGAGATCGCAAGAAAGAATGAATTTCCGTCCCGATGATGCCACAGAGGAAAACAATAATGGGGTGTGTCTAAGGACACGAGATCATCGGATTCGTCGAGGAAAGCCTTCGTTTAGGAAGTAAGGGAAATTGACGTTGCTGCTAACTGGTCAATCTCCATATCGGTGGTTAGAAAAAGATGCTAGCCGCCCTCGAGGGAAAGTTGCTAGTGGGAGACGCCGCTCGTTGAAAAATATGTCTCCCCTATCTTCCCGTAGTTAGGACAAAGACTGTTTGTCTGTTTGAAGGACTTTAGTTGACTAAACCTTAAGATTTATAACGGGTCCTCGGGCTAGCCGAACATGTACTGCGGAGACGCATCGACATCTGGCAATCATCTTACTCGAAGAATAGGGTCTGCGTGTGGCGAGCCACGGGACAGAAACCGTTGGAATGTTTACTGTCGCGTGTCGCCACGAATATTTCTTTTAAGGAGAGCTATAGAATTACTCCATACCTTTGTTAGGCAAAGCGTTCATCCCTTGACCGCGGCTACGTTGGGCGACAGACTGTCGCCTCGAGCCAAAGCTCACCGTCACTAATCTCGAACAATTACAATCGGATTGAATAACTACAATAGTTTAGTTACAGTTATAGTAGACTTTAGATTGCAATGTTGCGGGGCTATCCGAAGGTTCCGGTGTCCTTTCATCTCCGACATATATATATATATATTTATGTTGTGTGTCATATTAATATGACTAATGTTTTTTAATTCTTCGATAGCGTTATTTATTGTTTTGAGTAGTTTATTTTATAGTGTGTTCGATAGTGTAAAACATACACACACACACATATATATAAATATGTATTCATATGCATATTTCTTCTGGCAGTGTAGTATTCATACGAAATGAAATGTTAATTATTTATTTTATATTAACTTCATTTAATAAGATAGAACACGCACACGCACACGTATATATGTATATACTTCTGGCAATGTGATTTTCATTTAGATTCTTTAGAGATGTAATGTTGTGTATTTGAGGTTATGTGTCAATTATTTGATTTCATATATACATATATATCTTGTATTGTGACAACATAGTATTGAAGGTTTTGTTTCTAGATTATTGTGTGTTTAATGTGTGTTTACATATTTGTGTTTGATGATAGAATTTCTGTACGCAATTCCTCAAGTCGTTGCGGTGTTAATTATTTTGAGCGTTTGGCCTATCGACAGGTTGTCGCTTAGTCCCAAGTGTTGCGTTGTGTGTTCTATTTCTTTTGTAGATTATTATTAGTGGTTTAGTTTAGAATATGGATTATTTATATATTTATATATAGACATGCATGTTTCGTAATTGTTAGGGAAGTGATACATTTACACTGTACATGAGAGTGTGTGTGTAAGGGTTAGAGGGCGTCAAGGTCTTAGTGGAGACAAAAGACTGTTGCCAGATGTTAGAAGAATCTAGGGTAGTCGGTTGGCGACCAGCGTGCGTGCAAGACGTTCTTCAGAGAGTAATATAGATGTATAACTGTTGTGTGGGAAATATAGTCAATAATTTGTATTCCCAAATCCTCGAATTTCCTTAACCTGGTAGCAGAGCGTGGTTACTAGCTTTACAAGATATTTAGTGCGTGGTTACGATCTTGCGAGTGAGTTTTCAGTAATGAAAAAAAAACTTTCAGAGGAAAAAATATACTTCGAGCACGTAGGAACGCTTGAGTAAGAAAAGAAAAAAAAAGAAGAATCAATTAAAATGGAGAGATCGGAAATCATGATACCTATATTCGATGGTGAGGATTATGGAATGTGGAAGCAACGAATCACGATGTTTCTCAAATATAAGGAATGCGAGGTTGTTACAACTAGAATGAAGAACGAAAGAGACGATGAAGACTGGGACGAAAAGGATTTGAAGGCGATTAATATAATTTATAGTGCAATATCGAACAGACAATTGGAGTATGTTAGGGAAGGAAAAACGGCGTATGATATAATAAAAAGGTTCGATGAAATGTACTTGAAAGAGTCGACGGCACTGCAGATCGTATGCAGAAGGAGATTGGAAAACATAAGACTGGAGAACTACAGTGATTCAGCATCATTCTTTAACGACTTTGAAAAATTAATCAATGAATTAAAAAGTGCGGGCGCACAAGTAAGTGAGAGGGAAAAGCTGAAATTACATGCTGAATACGTTACCCGAAGAATACAGCTACATAGCGGACATAATAGACGCATTGAAAGAAGAGGATCAAACGGTAGCGTATGTAAAAAATAAAATAGAGATAGCAGAGAAGAAAAATAAATCCAATCGAGGAGAAAGGCAAACCAACGCCTTTTCTGCAAAAAAGGAAGGATGCTTCAGATGTGGAAGATTAGGACACTTTGCGAGAGAGTGTCAAAATGGCGTCCAAGCGGGAAGCAGTAACGGCTATTGGCATGGGCCAACACGTGGTCGAAACAGAGGAAGAGGGAACAAAGGCAATACGAGCAGAGGACGTGGAAACTTTCATCGTCAATCAGCAACCGGCACGGGCGAGCATGGAAACTCAAGAGCAGGCATATGGACAGCAACGGCGCACGCAGCAAACAGCAGTGAGACGAATGAAATAAGTAAGAACGAAATAGTGTGGCTATTAGATAGCGGTTGTACCGATCACATAATTAATAATATAAATTATTTCGATAAATCTATCGACCTAAAAGAACCGGTAAATATATATTTAGGCGATAATAGACCGATAAAAGCGACAAGAGTTGGGAATGTTATAAGTTATTTTGAAGCATTCGGAAAACAAAATAAAATAAATATGAGGAAAGTATTTTACGCGAAAGAAATGTCCGCAAATTTGATTAGGTTAGGTAAACTAACAGACAATAAGAATACGGTTATTTCCAAAGGAAATATTGCGAAAGTAATAGATGAGGATAATATACTTACAGCTGTAGCGTTCAAAGAGAATGGGACATATAGAATAAAAAGTATATTGAAAGGGAAGAAGCACTTAGTAAACAGCGCCGAACGTAGTGGTATGAGTAAAAAGGAAAGATGGCATAGGATGCTAGGACACGTAAATTTTAAATATTTAGAGATTTTGGGTAAAGAGCAGCTAGTGACTGGCATACCGAATGAATTTGAAAAGGAACTTTTGAAATGTAGGGTGTGTATAGAAAGCAAAATGCATAACTTACCTTTCAAAAATAATCGAACTAAGGCTAAGGAAGTAATGGAAATTATTCATACGGACGTATGTGGTCCCTTTAAGACTACCGGATTCAATGGAGAAAAATATTTCATTTCATTTATCGATGATTATAGTAAAATAGCTAGGATCTATTGTATAAAATCAAAAGATGAGGTCTTTGATTCTTTCGTACAGTTCGTAAATGAAGCCGAAAATTTAACGGGCAAGAGGTTAAAAATATTAAGATGCGATAATGGTAAAGAATATTTAAATAATCGAATTTATAAATTTGCTAGGGATAAAGGTATAAGAATAAATAATTGCCTAACATACGTACATGAATTAAACGGGACAGCGGAAAGGTATAATAGAGCAGTGATGGACATGGCGCGTTGCTTGTTAGCGGAAGCGAAAGTACATAAAAGGTACTGGCCGGAAATAGTTTATACAGCAGTATACTTGAAAAATCGAATATTAGCGAATACTATAGAAAGAAAGACACCTTTTGAAATATTCTTCGGGAAAAAACCAAGTGTTAAAAATCTACATCTATATGGAAGTAAAGTTTTTGTAAGAAGGCCAGAACAAAAAAGAGTTTCCAAATGGGACAAGAAGGCAGATATGGGAATTCTATTAGGATATAGTGAAGTAGGATACAGAGTCTTATTAGGTGGGAAAATAACAATAGCTAGACATGTAGAGGTCATTGAGACAGACACTAAATGTATCGGTTTTGAGGAAAATTCATTAGAGGCAGATAGAAATGATAGCGAAGATAACTATTCATTGGATGGTATGGATAAGGAAGAGTTAGAAGGTAGGAAAGATGAAAATAATAGTAGTATTGAAAGCTCAAACACTCCTAGGAGATCTACACGTATTAAGAAAACTCCAGTAAGGTATCCAGAAAAGGAAAATATTTGCGAGATTCATGCAAATTATTGTAAAGTAGATATCCCTCGTACATTTGAGGAGGCGATTTGTTGCGAAAATAATGAAGTTTGGAAACAGGCTATGGATAAGGAAATAGAATGTCTCTATAAGAATAAAACTTGGAAATTGGTAGAAAGGGTAAAAGGCAAAGAAGTATTAGATGTAAAATGGGTTTACACGAAAAAATCAGAGGACAGGTATAAGGCTAGATTAGTGGTAAGGGGATTTCAACAAAGAAACGTAGCCGATGACATATATTCTCCAGTGGCGAGTAATCAGACCTTTAAGATATTGCTATCATATTGTTGTCAAAATGGATTAATAATTGAGCAAATGGATGTAGAAACTGCCTTTTTAAATGGTGAAGTAACCTCGGAGGTATATGTAAATCAACCAAAGGGATATGCGGACGGAACGAATAGAGTTTGTAAATTATCGAAAGCGCTTTATGGGTTAAAAGAAAGTCCGAGGGACTGGTATGAGTGTTTTGATAAGTATGTGACGAGATTAGGTTTTCAAAAGAACAATATAGAGCTGTGCCTATATACTTATGGAGAGGGAGAAAATGTTGTTTATTTGTTAATATACGTAGACGATTTGTTGATTTGTAGTAAAAACAAAGGGAAGATACAAAGTGTAAAAAAAAATTATTAACTGATAAATTTGAAATGAAAGATTTAGGTGAAGTAAAAGAATATCTTGGAATAAATATAGAGTATGATTATTTAAAAAATGAAATGAGATTAAGCCAAAAGAAATACATAGAATCATTAGCAAACAAATATAAATTACATAATAGCAAATTGTACTGTACACCTATGGAGACCAACTTAAAAATTGAAAAAGCTGAGATAAATAGAGAGGACATTGGATACAAGAATTTAATTGGCGCATTGCTGTATATTAGTGTAAATACCAGACCCGATATAAGTTATAGTGTGAATTATCTGAGTAGATTTCAAGATTGTTGTAACGAGACACATTTTAAATATGCCTTGCGAATATTGAAATATTTGTACCGGACTAGAGATTTAGGGCTACATTATAAAAGAAATGAAAAGTGCGAAACGATAGATTGTTATGTGGACGCTGATTGGGCAGGAGATCATATAGATAGGAAATCGACTTCTGGGTATGTAATTGGATTGTATGGAAATGTAATTGGATGGAAGTCTAAAAAACAAAGGTGTGTGACAAAAGCCTCGACGTATGCAGAGTATGTAGCTCTATCGGAAGCGGTGAGCGAAGTAATGACTATCAGAGAACTAATGAAAATCTTCGATGTAAATGTAGACGATAACCCTGTAAAAATCTATGAGGATAACTCTGGAGTAATGAGTATAGCAAAATACGGAACTTCTACAAAAAATACTAAACACATTGAAGTTCATTACCACTACGTTCACGAGTACGTAAAGGAAAATAAGATAAACATAATAAAAGTAAGTACAGAAGAAAATACTGCCGATATTTTTACGAAGGCACTGTGTAGAGAGAAATTTGAAAGGTTTAGGTCATGGATGAATGTAAAATAAGAGAAATGTAAATAAAGCGATAAATGTTAAATATTTTGTTAATTCGACAAGTATGTAAATAAAATTAAGTGTACAGTATAAATGTAAGGAGGCGTGTTAGGGAAGTGATACATTTACACTGTACATGAGAGTGCGTGTGTAAGGGTTAGAGGGCGTCAAGGTCTTAGTGGAGACAAAAGACTGTTGCCAGATGTTAGAAGAATCTAGGGTAGTCGGTTGGCGACCAGCGTGCGTGCAAGATGTTCTTCAGAAAGTAATATAGATGTATAACTGTTGTGTGGGAAATATAGTCAATAATTTGTATTCCCAAATCCTCGAATTTCCTAAACAGTAATGTAGTTCTTATTTTATAACTCTTTACCGGAATGTAGGCTAGTTTTAAGTATATATCTTACATTACTATTTGATTTAATGCGCACACATATATATACATTTCTGACAATGTAACCTTTATTTCTATAATAATACAATATTGTATGTTTTATGTATTCGTTAGACTGTTAGTTTTTGACTTCATATATACTTATATTTCATAAATTGATAATATTGTATTTGTTGCATAGTATTGGAAGCACTGCCTCTAATATTTACTAGTTTATTACACGTCTGGCATATATGTTTATACTTATATGTAACTCTCCAAGTTGATTGATTAAAATATATATATATACATGTATTCCTGGCGTTTCAATTATTTCCCCTTATGTAGTTATTCTTATTTCCTGGTTTATTTGTTTGGTTCGTAACTCGTTCAATCCATTAGCTGGTTCTATTTATTTTATTTTATACTGGTTGGATTTATATTATATTGAACCATAAGTTTTTCAAATTGCAAGTCGGTTATTGGTAGGTTTATTTAGAGTTGTGTGTATATGTATTTTGTTTATTGGTTGGATCTATTAGTCGCCCACGTTTCGTTACTCCTTCCTTTAGTTTCGTAGCGCCGTGTGTTAGTTTGTGCATTCAAATCCTTATTCGCGCGTTTTGTATAGAATGGTTTTCTTGTTCTTGTTACGGCTCGTGCGGAGCGCTGGACGTGACATCAGCGAGCGCTTAAACGTCGAAATATCTCTAACGGGAAGGGAATGACGGCTACTTTTCGTCAAAATCGACGAAATCATCGCGATTTGCGATCTATTTTGCGTGTTTCGACGCTTAAACGGTAGTACATTGCATTTGCAGTGTAAAATGGAGTTCAACGAGCGCTTAAACGTCGAAATATCTCCAACGGGAAGGAAATGACGGCTAGATTTCATCGAAATCGACGAAATCTTCGCGATTTTCGAGCTATTTTGCTTGTTACGACGCTGAAACGGTAGTGCATTACACTTGGCGTGTAAAATGGAGTGAAATGTGCGGTTAAAGGTCTAAATAACTCCAACGGGATGGAAATGACGGCTAGATTTCATCAAAATCGACGAAATCTTCGCGATTTACGAGCAATTTTGCTTGTTTCGACGCTTAAACGGTAGTACATTGCATTTGCAGTGTAAAATGGAGTTCAACGAGCACTTAAACGTTGAATTATCTCCAACGGGAAGGAAATGACGGCTAGATTTCATCAAAATCGACGAAATCTTCGCGATTTGCGAGCAATTTTGCTTGTTTCGACGCTTAAACGGTAGTACATTGCATTTGCAGTGTAAAATGGAGTTCAACGAGCACTTAAACGTTGAATTATCACCAACGGGAAGGAAATGACGGCTAGATTTCATCAAAATCGACGAAATCATCGCGATTTGCGAGCAATTTTGCTTGATTCGACGCTTAAATGGTGGTGCATTGCATTTGCAGTGTAAAATGGAGTTCAACGAGCGCTTAAATGTTGAATTATCTCCAACGGGATGGAAATGACGGCTAGATTTCATCAAAATCGACGAAATCATCGCGATTTGCGAGCAATTTTGCTTGATTCGACGCTTAAATGGTGGTGCATTGCATTTGCAGTGTAAAATGGAGTTCAACGAGCGCTTAAACGTTGAATTATCTCCAACGGGATGGAAATGACGGCTAGATTTCATCAAAATCGACGAAATCTTCGCGATTTGCGAGCTATTTTGCTTGTTTCGACGCTTAAACGGTAGTACATTGCATTTGCAGTGTAAAATGGAGTTCAACGAGCGCTTAAACGTTGAATTATCTCCAACGGGATGGAAATGACGGCTAGATTTCATCAAAATCGACGAAATCATCGCGATTTGCGAGCAATTTTGCTTGATTCGATGCTTAAATGGTGGTGCATTGCATTTGCAGTGTAAAATGGAGTTCAACGAGCGCTTAAACGTTGAATTATCTCCAACGGGATGGAAATGACGGCTAGATTTCATCAAAATCGACGAAATCATCGCGATTTGCGAGCAATTTTGCTTGATTCGACGCTGAAACGGTAGTGCATTACACTTGGCGTGTAAAATGGAGTGAAATGAGCGGTTAAACGTCTAAATAACTCCAACGGGAAGGAAATGACGGCTAGATTTCATCAAAATCGACGAAATCTTCGCGATTTGTGGGCAATTTTGCTTGTTTCGACGCTTAAACGGTAGTACATTGCATTTGCAGTGTAAAATGGAGTTCAACGAGCGCTTAAACGTTGAATTATCTCCAACTGGATGGAAATGACGGCTAGATTTCATCAAAATCGACGAAATCTTCGCGATTTGTGAGCAATTTTGCTTGATTCGACGCTTAAATGGTGGTGCATTGCATTTGCAGTGTAAAATGGAGTTCAACGAGCGCTTAAACGTCTAAATAACTCCAACGGGAAGGAAATGACGGCTAGATTTCATCGAAATCGACGAAATCTTCGCGATTTTCGAGCTATTTTGCTTGTTTCGACGCTTAAACGGTAGTGCATTGCATTTGCAGTGTAAAATGGAGTTCAGCGAGCACTTAAACGTTGAATTATCTCCAACGGGAAGGAAATGACAGTTAGTTTTCGTCAAAATCGACGAAATCTTCGCGATTTGCGAGCTATTTTGCTTGTTTCGACGCTTAAACGGTAGTACATTGCATTTGCAGTGTAAAATGGAGTTCAACGAGCGCTTAAACGTTGAATTATCTCCAACGGGAAGGAAATGACAGTTAGTTTTCGTCAAAATCGACGAAATCTTCGCGATTTGCGAGCTATTTTGCTTGTTTCGACGCTTAAACGGTAGTACATTGCATTTGCAGTGTAAAATGGAGTTCAACGAGCGCTTAAACGTTGAATTATCTCCAACGGGATGGAAATGACGGCTAGATTTCATCAAAATCGACGAAATCTTCGCGATTTGTGAGCAATTTTGCTTGATTCGACGCTTAAATGGTGGTGCATTGCATTTGCAGTGTAAAATGGAGTTCAACGAGCGCTTAAACGTCTAAATAACTCCAACGGGAAGGAAATGACGGCTAGATTTCATCGAAATCGACGAAATCTTCGCGATTTTCGAGCTATTTTGCTTGTTTCGACGCTTAAACGGTAGTGCATTGCATTTGCAGTGTAAAATGGAGTTCAACGAGCACTTAAACGTTGAATTATCTCCAACGGGAAGGAAATGACAGTTAGTTTTCGTCAAAATCGACGAAATCTTCGCGATTTGCGAGCTATTTTGCTTGTTTCGACGCTTAAACGGTAGTACATTGCATTTGCAGTGTAAAATGGAGTTCAACGAGCGCTTAAACGTTGAATTATCTCCAACGGGATGGAAATGACGGCTAGATTTCATCAAAATCGACGAAATCTTCGCGATTTGTGAGCAATCTTGCTTGATTCGACGCTTAAATGGTGGTGCATTGCATTTGCAGTGTAAAATGGAGTTCAACGAGCGCTTAAACGTCTAAATAACTCCAACGGGAAGGAAATGACGGCTAGATTTCATCGAAATCGACGAAATCTTCGCGATTTTCGAGCTATTTTGCTTGTTTCGACGCTTAAACGGTAGTACATTGCATTTGCAGTGTAAAATGGAGTTCAACGAGCGCTTAAACGTTGAATTATCTCCAACGGGATGGAAATGACGGCTAGATTTCATCAAAATCGACGAAATCATCGCGATTTGCGACCAGTTTCGCTTGTTTCGACGCTGAAACGGTAGTGCATTACACTTGGCGTGTAAAATGGAGTGAAATGAGCGGTTAAACGTCTAAATAACTCCAACGGGAAGGAAATGACGGCTAGATTTCATCAAAATCGACGAAATCTTCGCGATTTGTGAGCAATTTTGCTTGATTCGACGCTTAAACGGTAGTACATTGCATTTGCAGTGTAAAATGGAGTTCAACGAGCACTTAAACGTTGAATTATCTCCAACGGGAAGGAAATGACAGTTAGTTTTCGTCAAAATCGACGAAATCTTCGCGATTTGCGAGCTATTTTGCTTGTTTCGACGCTTAAACGGTAGTACATTGCATTTGCAGTGTAAAATGGAGTTCAACGAGCGCTTAAACGTTGAATTATCTCCAACGGGATGGAAATGACGGCTAGATTTCATCAAAATCGACGAAATCATCGCGATTTGTGAGCAATTTCGCTTGTTTCGACGCTGAAACGGTAGTGCATTACACTTGGCGTGTAAAATGGAGTGAAATGAGCGGTTAAACGTCTAAATAACTCCAACGGGAAGGAAATGACGGCTAGATTTCATCAAAATCGACGAAATCTTCGCGATTTGTGAGCAATTTTGCTTGATTCGACGCTTAAATGGTGGTGCATTGCATTTGCAGTGTAAAATGGAGTTCAACGAGCGCTTAAACGTTGAATTATCTCCAACGGGAAGGAAATGATGGCTAGATTTCATCAAAATCGACGAAATCTTCGCGATTTGCGAGCAATTTTGCTTGTTTCGACGCTTAAACGGTAGTACATTGCATTTGCAGTGTAAAATGGAGTTCAACGAGCGCTTAAACGTTGAATTATCTCCAACGGGATGGAAATGACGGCTAGATTTCATCAAAATCGACGAAATCTTCGCGATTTGTGAGCAATTTTGCTTGATTCGACGCTTAAATGGTGGTGCATTGCATTTGCAGTGTAAAATGGAGTTCAACGAGCGCTTAAACGTTGAATTATCTCCAACGGGAAGGAAATGACGGCTAGATTTCATCAAAATCGACGAAATCATCGCGATTTGCGACCAATTTTGCTTGATTCGACGCTTAAATGGTGGTGCATTGCATTTGCAGTGTAAAATGGAGTTCAACGAGCGCTTAAACGTTGAATTATCTCCAACGGGAAGGAAATGATGGCTAGATTTCATCAAAATCGACGAAATCTTCGCGATTTGCGAGCAATTTCGCTTGTTTCGACGCTGAAACGGTAGTGCATTACACTTGGCGTGTAAAATGGAGTGAAATGAGCGGTTAAACGTCTAAATAACTCCAACGGGATGGAAATGACGGCTAGATTTCATCAAAATCGACGAAATCTTCGCGATTTGTGAGCAATTTTGCTTGATTCGACGCTTAAATGGTGGTGCATTGCATTTGCAGTGCAAAATGGAGTTCAACGAGCGCTTAAACGTCTAAATAACTCCAACGGGAAGGAAATGACGGCTAGATTTCATCGAAATCGACGAAATCTTCGCGATTTTCGAGCTATTTTGCTTGTGTCGACGCTTAAACGGTAGTACATTGCATTTGCAGTGTAAAATGGAGTTCAACGAGCGCTTAAACGTTGAATTATCTCCAACGGGATGGAAATGACGGCTAGATTTCATCAAAATCGACGAAATCTTCGCGATTTGCGAGCAATTTTGCTTCTTTCGACGCTTAAACGGTAGTACATTGCATTTGCAGTGTAAAATGGAGTTCAACGAGCACTTAAACGTTGAATTATCTCCAACGGGAAGGAAATGACGGCTAGATTTCGTCGAAATCGACGAAGTCTTCGCGATTTGCGAGCTATTTTGCTTGTTTCGACGCTTAAACGGTAGTACATTGCATTTGCAGTGTAAAATGGAGTTCAACGAGCACTTAAACGTTGAATTATCTCCAACGGGATGGAAATGACGGCTAGATTTCATCAAAATCGACGAAATCTTCGCGATTTGTGAGCAATTTTGCTTGATTCGACGCTTAAAGGGTGGTGCATTGCATTTGCAGTGTAAAATGGAGTTCAACGAGCGCTTAAACGTCTAAATAACTCCAACGGGAAGGAAATGACGGCTAGATTTCATCGAAATCGACGAAATCTTCGCGATTTTCGAGCTATTTTGCTTGTTTCGACGCTTAAACGGTAGTACATTGCATTTGCAGTGTAAAATGGAGTTCAACGAGCGCTTAAACGTTGAATTATCTCCAACGGGAAGGAAATGATGGCTAGATTTCATCAAAATCGACGAAATCTTCGCGATTTGCGAGCAATTTTGCTTGCTTCGACGCTTAAACGGTAGTACATTGCATTTGCAGTGTAAAATGGAGTTCAACGAGCGCTTAAACGTTGAATTATCTCCAACGGGATGGAAATGACGGCTAGATTTCATCAAAATCGACGAAATCTTCGCGATTTGTGAGCAATTTTGCTTGATTCGACGCTTAAATGGTGGTGCATTGCATTTGCAGTGTAAAATGGAGTTCAACGAGCACTTAAACGTTGAATTATCTCCAACGGGAAGGAAATGACGGCTAGATTTCATCAAAATCGACGAAATCATCGCGATTTGCGAGCAATTTTGCTTGATTCGACGCTGAAACGGTAGTACATTGCATTTGCAGTGTAAAATGGAGTTCAACGAGCGCTTAAACGTTGAATTATCTCCAACGGGATGGAAATGACGGCTAGATTTCATCAAAATCGACGAAATCATCGCGATTTGCGACCAGTTTCGCTTGTTTCGACGCTGAAACGGTAGTGCATTACACTTGGCGTGTAAAATGGAGTGAAATGAGCGGTTAAACGTCTAAATAACTCCAACGGGATGGAAATGACGGCTAGATTTCATCAAAATCGACGAAATCTTCGCGATTTTCGAGCTATTTTGCTTGTTTCGACGCTTAAACGGTAGTACATTGCATTTGCAGTGTAAAATGGAGTTCAACGAGCGCTTAAACGTTGAATTATCTCCAACGGGATGGAAATGACGGCTAGATTTCATCAAAATCGACGAAATCTTCGCGATTTGCGAGCAATTTTGCTTCTTTCGACGCTTAAACGGTAGTACATTGCATTTGCAGTGTAAAATGGAGTTCAACGAGCACTTAAACGTTGAATTATCTCCAACGGGAAGGAAATGACGGCTAGATTTCATCGAAATCGACGAAGTCTTCGCGATTTGCGAGCTATTTTGCTTGTTTCGACGCTTAAACGGTAGTACATTGCATTTGCAGTGTAAAATGGAGTTCAACGAGCACTTAAACGTTGAATTATCTCCAACGGGATGGAAATGACGGCTAGATTTCATCAAAATCGACGAAATCATCGCGATTTGCGAGCAATTTTGCTTGATTCGACGCTTAAATGGTGGTGCATTGCATTTGCAGTGTAAAATGGAGTTCAACGAGCGCTTAAACGTTGAATTATCTCCAACGGGATGGAAATGACGGCTAGATTTCATCAAAATCGACGAAATCATCGCGATTTGCGACCAGTTTCGCTTGTTTCGACGCTGAAACGGTAGTGCATTACACTTGGCGTGTAAAATGGAGTGAAATGAGCGGTTAAACGTCTAAATAACTCCAACGGGAAGGAAATGACGGCTAGATTTCATCAAAATCGACGAAATCTTCGCGATTTGTGAGCAATTTTGCTTGATTCGACGCTTAAACGGTAGTACATTGCATTTGCAGTGTAAAATGGAGTTCAACGAGCACTTAAACGTTGAATTATCTCCAACGGGAAGGAAATGACAGTTAGTTTTCGTCAAAATCGACGAAATCTTCGCGATTTGCGAGCTATTTTGCTTGTTTCGACGCTTAAACGGTAGTACATTGCATTTGCAGTGTAAAATGGAGTTCAACGAGCGCTTAAACGTTGAATTATCTCCAACGGGATGGAAATGACGGCTAGATTTCATCAAAATCGACGAAATCATCGCGATTTGTGAGCAATTTCGCTTGTTTCGACGCTGAAACGGTAGTGCATTACACTTGGCGTGTAAAATGGAGTGAAATGAGCGGTTAAACGTCTAAATAACTCCAACGGGAAGGAAATGACGGCTAGATTTCATCAAAATCGACGAAATCTTCGCGATTTGTGAGTAATTTTGCTTGATTCGACGCTTAAATGGTGGTGCATTGCATTTGCAGTGTAAAATGGAGTTCAACGAGCGCTTAAACGTCTAAATAACTCCAACGGGAAGGAAATGACGGCTAGATTTCATCAAAATCGACGAAATCTTCGCGATTTGTGAGCAATTTTGCTTGTTTCGACGCTTAAACGGTAGTACATTGCATTTGCTGTGTAAAATGGAGTTCAACGAGCGCTTAAACGTTGAATTATCTCCAACGGGATGGAAATGACGGCTAGATTTCATCAAAATCGACGAAATCTTCGCGATTTGTGAGCAATTTTGCTTGATTCGACGCTTAAATGGTGGTGCATTGCATTTGCAGTGTAAAATGGAGTTCAACGAGCGCTTAAACGTCTAAATAACTCCAACGGGAAGGAAATGACGGCTAGATTTCATCGAAATCGACGAAATCTTCGCGATTTTCGAGCTATTTTGCTTGTTTCGACGCTTAAACGGTAGTGCATTGCATTTGCAGTGTAAAATGGAGTTCAACGAGCACTTAAGCGTTGAATTATCTCCAACGGGAAGGAAATGACAGTTAGTTTTCGTCAAAATCGACGAAATCTTCGCGATTTGCGAGCTATTTTGCTTGTTTCGACGCTTAAACGGTAGTACATTGCATTTGCAGTGTAAAATGGAGTTCAACGAGCGCTTAAACGTTGAATTATCTCCAACGGGATGGAAATGACGGCTAGATTTCATCAAAATCGACGAAATCTTCGCGATTTGTGAGCAATTTTGCTTGATTCGACGCTTAAATGGTGGTGCATTGCATTTGCAGTGTAAAATGGAGTTCAACGAGCGCTTAAACGTCTAAATAACTCCAACGGGAAGGAAATGACGGCTAGATTTCATCGAAATCGAAGAAATCTTCGCGATTTTCGAGCTATTTTGCTTGTTTCGACGCTTAAACGGTAGTACATTGCATTTGCAGTGTAAAATGGAGTTCAACGAGCGCTTAAACGTTGAATTATCTCCAACGGGAAGGAAATGACGGCTAGATTTCATCAAAATCGACGAAATCTTCGCGATTTGCGAGCAATTTTGCTTGTTTCGACGCTTAAACGGTAGTACATTGCATTTGCAGTGTAAAATGGAGTTCAACGAGCGCTTAAACGTTGAATTATCTCCAACGGGATGGAAATGACGGCTAGATTTCATCAAAATCGACGAAATCTTCGCGATTTGTGAGCAATTTTGCTTGATTCGACGCTTAAATGGTGGTGCATTGCATTTGCAGTGTAAAATGGAGTTCAACGAGCACTTAAACGTTGAATTATCTCCAACGGGAAGGAAATGACGGCTAGATTTCATCAAAATCGACGAAATCATCGCGATTTGCGAGCAATTTTGCTTGATTCGACGCTTAAATGGTGGTGCATTGCATTTGCAGTGTAAAATGGAGTTCAACGAGCGCTTAAACGTTGAATTACCTCCAACGGGATGGTAAATACGGCTAGATTTCATCAAAATCGACGAAATCATCGCGATTTGCGACCAGTTTCGCTTGTTTCGACGCTGAAACGGTAGTGCATTACACTTGGCGTGTAAAATGGAGTGAAATGAGCGGTTAAACGTCTAAATAACTCCAACGGGATGGAAATGACGGCTAGATTTCATCAAAATCGACGAAATCTTCGCGATTTGTGAGCAATTTTGCTTGATTCGACGCTTAAATGGTGGTGCATTGCATTTGCAGTGTAAAATGGAGTTCAACGAGCGCTTAAACGTCTAAATAACTCCAACGGGAAGGAAATGACGGCTAGATTTCATCGAAATCGACGAAATCTTCGCGATTTTCGAGCTATTTTGCTTGTTTCGACGCTTAAACGGTAGTACATTGCATTTGCAGTGTAAAATGGAGTTCAACGAGCGCTTAAACGTTGAATTATCTCCAACGGGATGGAAATGACGGCTAGATTTCATCAAAATCGACGAAATCTTCGCGATTTGCGAGCAATTTTGCTTCTTTCGACGCTTAAACGGTAGTACATTGCATTTGCAGTGTAAAATGGAGTTCAACGAGCACTTAAACGTTGAATTATCTCCAACGGGAAGGAAATGACGGCTAGATTTCATCAAAATCGACGAAATCTTCGCGATTTGTGAGCAATTTTGCTTGATTCGACGCTTAAATGGTGGTGCATTGCATTTGCAGTGTAAAATGGAGTTCAACGAGCGCTTAAACGTCTAAATAACTCCAACGGGAAGGAAATGACGGCTAGATTTCATCGAAATCGACGAAATCTTCGCGATTTTCGAGCTATTTTGCTTGTTTCGACGCTTAAACGGTAGTGCATTGCATTTGCAGTGTAAAATGGAGTTCAACGAGCGCTTAAACGTTGAATTATCTCCAACGGGAAGGAAATGACGGCTAGATTTCATCGAAATCGACGAAATCTTCGCGATTTGCGAGCTATTTTGCTTGTTTCGACGCTTAAACGGTAGTGCGTTACATTTCCAGTGGTCACGTCCCGCGCTCCGCACGCGCCGTAACAAGAACAAGAAAACCATTCTATACAAAACAGGCGGATAAGTATTTGAATGCACAAACGAACACACGGCACTACGAAACGAAAGGAAGGATTAACAAAACGAGGGCGATTAACGGATCCAACCAATAAACAAAATACATATACACACAATTCTAAATAAACCAGGAAATAAGAATAATTACAAAAGGGGAAAATAATTGAAACGCCAGGAATATATATATATATATATATATATATATATATATATATATATATATATATATATATATGTCGGAGATGAAAGGAAAGCCGAAGCCCTTCCTTGGAAATTTTGGGAACATCCTCTAGTACCTTAGCCTAGATTTTCTTATAGTTGTAATTGTTTAAGATTTGTAATAAGCGAGATTGGGTTCGAGGTGACAATCGGTCGCTGAACGTAGCCACGGTCACGGGATGGATGTTTTATCTAACGGAGGTCTGGAGTGGTTGTATGTGTTTTCCGAGAAATGTGGTTGTGGCGGCATGCGGCCTCGAGAGCGGGCCGAGCCACGTGTGATGTTGCCTCGGAGGTGCCGATGCAATGGGACATACATTGTATTTAGTAACCAAAACTCCAGGCAGAAACTGCCTAGCAACGGCGTTTGGAACTTTCTCGATGCTTCCAACGAGTGTGCCTAGCAACGGCGTTTGGAACCTTCTCGATGCTTCCAAACGGGTATAGAAAACAAAATGCAATCGTACAGGGAGAAAAATCTCCACGAGGCTGGCATTCTTGCGATTGCCTTGGAGAGTGATACATCGAGCTTTTTCGACGATCGCATTTGCGTCTAAGTTAGTTTCGCTTAGTAAGGAGTTATCCCGGTGACCGTGGATTCGTTTGAACTCAAACATTGCTAATAGTATTATTTAATTTAATTATTCGTAGATCGTATTATTCATTAGGCTTAGTGTTTGTTAGACTTATTATTAGTTGTACTTATTATTTGTTAAGCTTAGTGATAGACCTGTATATACGTGTAAATAAAATCTCGGCTTTGTGAGACGATGGCTAGTCCACATGAAGAGTCGTCGCGCGCCCAAAATTCGAATCCTGATCCGACATCAGAAGTGGGATCAGAACCGTTTAAAGTGCTACAAGAGCAAATGGACCTTATGCGCGAGTTAATTCAGACGCTAGCGCACAAACCGGGGGAGCAACGACCGAGTACGGAATCTAAGGATGCAACGTTACCACGTTTTGACCCTGAAGGCGCGGGCGCCGATCCATCCGCGTGGTGCTCTCATGCTGATCTGATTTTGAAAGACCACCCGATGCAAGAGAGTGCGTTACTTTCCGCTCTAAATCGCGCCCTAAGGGGTTCTGCTGCGCATTGGCTTTCACAAATGGTGCGCGGTGGAAAGCTTACCTGGCCAACGTTTAAGGAACAATTTCTTTCGCGTTTTGGTGGCAGAGAGACAGCCGCTTCGGCGTTAATAAGGATATCCAGAGAACGACCGTCGGAGACTGAATCTCCGGGAGCGTACGGTAGTCGCCTCCGCTCCATGCTGCAGATGAAGTTGCAAGATCTAACGATGCCCGAAGTGATCAATGCCCTCGCCCTTTATATGCTGAGTTCACAAGATCGACGCTTTCGGCGACTAACGCTCGCGAATAATATCAGGACGGAGGACCAATTTCATGATGAAATGAGGATTCTCCCTTACAACGATCAGCCGACATTTTCGCCAAGAAATTCACTAACGGAACCTGAAGCTAAACGCAGCAGGCTATCAGTTCCTCGGATTAAGTGCTACCGCTGTGGTGCTCACGGACATAGGAGAACGGAGTGTCGCCTGCAAACACAAACGGGGAAGGAGCAGGATATACGAAACCCGAAGGAAAAACGACCAGCCGCATCGTCGAAGGTGACCTGCTTCAAATGCCACGAGGAGGGACATATCGCGCCTAATTGCCCATCATCGCGGAAAAGAAACTACGATTCCATTGACGAACGCCGGATCGACTCCTGTGTAGTAGAAGCTCCGGCTGGTAGATTAAGCCATCTGGGTGAGTCGTATCCATTTTACTTTGATTCTGGGGCCGAGTGTTCGTTAATCAAAGAGTCCCTAGCCTCGAAATTTTCGGGTAAAAGAATAACCGATGTGGTAGTGATGCGGGGGATCGGGAATACTTGTACTAAGAGTACACTTCAGATTTTGTCCACTGTTCGTATTAACGATCTTACATTGGAGATAGTTTTTCATGTCCTTGCTGACGATTACCTAAAATACGACATCATGATTGGTCGCGAGATTTTGAGCCAGGGATTCGACGTAAATATCGCGCAAGATAGCCTCGTTATTTGTAAAACAAAGGTCGTTAACGCTTGTGGTAAAGTCGCGGAAGATGCGGTCAACATTAACGAGGTTGACACTGATGTGATCGGTAACTATAAAGATCGATTAATCTCTGTTCTCGAAAAATTTAAAGAATCATTCATTACGGGTTTCTCGCGCACTCGCGTCAGTACGGGCCAGTTGGAAATACGGCTAATCGATCCCAACGTCACCGTGCAGAGAAGCCCTTACAGGCTTAGCGTGGAAGAGCGAAGAATAGTACGCGAGAGGATAGACGAATTAATTAAAGCACAAATTGTAAAACCTAGTAATTCGCCGTTCGCGAGCCCTATAATACTCGTGAAGAAGAAGGACGGCTCAGACAGATTGTGCGTAGACTTTCGAGCGCTGAATAAAAATACGGTCGCGGATCGGTATCCCTTACCCCTTATTGCTGACCAAATCGCGAGATTGCAGAGTGCGAGATACTTCATTAGCCTGGACATGGCTAGCGGATTTCACCAGATTCCCATTCACCCTAACTCGACGGAATATACTGCGTTCGTTACCCCCGACGGTCAATACGAATACGTGACGATGCCGTTTGGGTTGAAAAATGCACCAGCCGTTTTCCAGAGAGCCATTTTCAAGGCCTTAGGCGACCTCGCTTATTCGTATGTCGTTGTTTATTTGGACGACGTTCCAATAATCGCCGACTCAATAGATCAAGCTCTAGAAAGGTTGCACACTGTACTAAACACTCTCGTAAACGCCGGATTTTCTTTCAATTTCGCTAAATGTTCTTTTCTGAAGACGTCGGTACTTTATTTGGGATATGTAATTCGTAACGGAGAAGTTCGTCCAAACCCGGGAAAAATACAAGCTTTGAATTCTTTACCTGCACCGTCGACCGTCACACAGCTTAGGCAGTTTATAGGTTTGGCCTCTTACTTCCGAAAATTTATTCCTAAATTTTCGCAAGTGATGAAACCCTTGTACGCACTCACTTCTAGTAACAAGCACATAACTTGGACGGACAGGCACGAAAAGATAAGACAACAGATAATTTCCGTTCTGACCGACGCGCCGGTGTTAATGATATTTGATCCCAATCGGCCCATAGAGCTACATACCGACGCTAGTTCGGAGGGGTATGGAGCTATTTTAATGCATAGAGTCGAAAAGGAAAACAGAGTCATCGAATATTATAGTAAAAGGACCAGTCCCGCGGAATCTAGGTATCATTCGTACGAACTGGAGACACTAGCAGTAGTAAGCGCCGTTAAGCATTTCCGACACTACTTACATGGACGGAAATTCTTAGTAGTTACGGACTGTAATTCTTTGAAAGCCTCCAGCAACAAAGTAAACTTAAACGACCGGGTTTATAGGTGGTGGGCTTATTTGCAAACATTCGATTTTGACATCATGTATCGAGAGGGTAAACGAATGGCCCACGTAGATTTCTTTTCGCGAAACCCCGTAGACTTGAATCGCCGTATGATAGACAAGGTCGCAGAGAAAGAGATTAATCTGGCCGAGATCTCCGAAGACTGGCTATTAGCGGAATAACGTCGCGATCCGCAAATCTCCGAAATCGTTAATAAATTACAGAACGAAGAGCTCGCGGAAGATATCGCGAATACCTACGAACTGCGATCCGGTACACTTTACCGTAAAGTACAACGAAAGGGCAGAACCCTTTGCTTACCCATTGTTCCGAGAGGTTTTAGATGGTCCGTCATCAACCATGTGCATCAGTCAATTATGCACTTAGGATCGGATAAAACGCTCGAGAAGCTCTATGAGTATTATTGGTTCGAGGGAATGGCGAAGTATGTTCGCAAGTTTGTCGAGAACTGCCATGCTTGTAGAGTTTCGAAGGCTAGTTCAGGTAAAATACAGGCTGAACTGCATCCTATACCTAAGACCGGCATACCGTGGCATACGGTGCATATGGACATAACGGGCAAGCTGAGTGGCAAGAATGACTCGAAAGAGTATGTCGTCGTCTTGATCGATGCCTTTACGAAATTCGTGCACTTATATCACACACGCAAATTGGATTCGCTCAGCGTTATCAAGGCACTTAAGTCCGCCGTGTTTTTGTTCGGTAGTCCCTGTCGGATAATAGCAGATCAGGGTAGATGTTTCACGGGCCGGGAATTTCAAGAATTCTGTGCAAGCAAACAAATCAAAGTTCATTTGATCGCGACCGGTGCAAGTAGGGCCAATGGGCAAGTAGAACGTGTTATGAGCACGTTAAAAAATATGTTCACAACGGTAGAAACGACCGGGCGTTCATGGCAAGACGCGATCGGGGAGATGCAATTGGCTTTGAATTGCACCATCAACCGCGTAACCAAATCGAGTCCTTTAGAGTTATTGATTGGTAGAGCAGCAAGACCGTATGACTTATTACTACCTGATAACATCGAGGAAAAAGAAATAGATATCTCCAGTGTAAGACAACAGGCAATAAAAGAGATGGAAACTAGTGCTAGGTATGACAAAGAGAGATTCGATAAAACCAAAGCTAAAGTAGTTAGGTTTAATCCTGGTGATTTGGTACTACGCCAAAATGAAGAAAGGAACCAGACAAAATTGGATCCAAAATTCAGGGGTCCGTTTGTGATATCGGAGGTCCTGGAAGGAGACCGATATACCTTGAAAACACTGGATGGGAAAAGGTCATACAAGTACAGTCATGACAGGTTAAGGAAAATGCCGGATAGTCGCATTCCTGCGGAGTTGGATGTCTGTTGTGATGACGAGAACAGTGACCATGGCGATGTGAGTACCTCGATCCCAGAGGATCGTAGAATTATATGAGCCCAGGTGCGGCCATGGGACGGAGTTCAGTGCGGTCAGGCACTGGGAGTGACGATGTCACGAAGCTGGGAGCCGGTTTAGTACCGACAGCGACGATGTCACGAAGCTGGGAGCCGGTTTAGTACCGACAGCGACAATGTCACGAGGTTGGAGCTGGTTTAGTACCGATAGCGACAATGTCACGAGGTTGGAGCTGGTCTAGTACCGACAGCGACAATGTCACGGATTTGGAGCTGGTCTAGTACCGACAGCGACGATGTCACGAAGCTGGAGCTGGTCTAGTACCGACAGTGACAATGTCACGAGGCTGGAGGCGGTCTAGTGTTGACAGCGATCGTGTTACGAAGCTGGTTATGTAACGAACTTTGAGAGTATGTGCGATTCGAAGGATGAGACCCATTTGGGTGTGAAATCGAGAATGGTCCGTCATGTCATTACGACCCGACTGAAAGCACGCAGAATGCAACTGGCACTTTGAATGCTAATCACAATGACACTAATCTTGTTTCCTTTTGTTTTGTTAACGAAGGTACACCCGAGGACGTGTGATAGTCAGGATGGCCGTGTCGGAGATGAAAGGAAAGCCGAAGCCCTTCCTTGGAAATTTTGGGAACATCCTCTAGTACCTTAGCCTAGATTTTATTATAGTTGTAATTGTTTAAGATTTGTAATAAGCGAGATTGGGTTCGAGGTGACAATCGGTCGCTGAACGTAGCCACGGTCACGGGATGGATGTTTTATCTAACGGAGGTCTGGAGTGGTTGTATGTGTTTTCCGAGAAATGTGGTTGTGGCGGCATGCGGCCTCGAGAGCGGGCCGAGCCACGTGTGATGTTGCCTCGGAGGTGCCGATGCAATGGGACATACATTGTATTTAGTAACCAAAACTCCAGGCAGAAACTGCCTAGCAACGGCGTTTGGAACTTTCTCGATGCTTCCAACGAGTGTGCCTAGCAACGGCGTTTGGAACCTTCTCGATGCTTCCAAACGGGTATAGAAAACAAAATGCAATCGTACAGGGAGAAAAATCTCCACGAGGCTGGCATTCTTGCGATTGCCTTGGAGAGTGATACATCGAGCTTTTTCGACGATCGCATTTGCGTCTAAGTTAGTTTCGCTTAGTAAGGAGTTATCCCGGTGACCGTGGATTCGTTTGAACTCAAACATTGCTAATAGTATTATTTAATTTAATTATTCGTAGATCGTATTATTCATTAGGCTTAGTGTTTGTTAGACTTATTATTAGTTGTACTTATTATTTGTTAAGCTTAGTGATAGACCTGTATATACGTGTAAATAAAATCTCGGCTTTGTGAGACGATGGCTAGTCCACATGAAGAGTCGTCGCGCGCCCAAAATTCGAATCCTGATCCGACATATATATATATAATCAATTAAAAAGGGGGAAATATAAAATTAAAATACATATATTTAACAACCATAAAATAGATATCACATTTAAAAAATATATAAATATATATATATATATATATATATATATATATATATATCATACATAAAAACAAAAGACATTTAGAAGAAAAAAAATAATAATATTAAGGAACCTCTGATGGAAATGCCTCCGCAAACATTGTTCGAACGTCGATCTCCGAACCCTAGGGAAACAACAAGAAAGGGAAAAACATCAAAATCGCAAAAACAATCATAAGCGTACCCCCAGCGGACCACCACCCCGTGGGGGATGGCATTATAAATAAGCAAAGCAATGTAGAGCAGGGCTCATTATTATTATTCCGGTGAACATTCTTATTACGTCCATTGCTCATTATTATTCCGGTGAACATTCTTATTACGTCCATTGCTCGTTATTATTCTGGTGAACATTCTTATTACGTTCATTGCTCATTATTATTCCGGTGAACATTCTTATTACGTTCATTATTCTTCGTTCATTATTCTTTGCTCATTATTATTCTGGTGAACATTCTTATTACATTATTCTTCGTTCATTATTCTTTGCTCATTATTATTCTGGTAAACATTCTTATTACGCTCATTATTCTTCGCTCATTATTATAGTGATCATTGTTATTACCGTTCATTATTCTTTGTTCATTATTATTGCGATCTTCGTTGTTACGGTTCATAATTATTTTGTTCACTCTTTGAGCTCATTGTTACTACGTTCGTTATTGCGCTCATCTTTAGAAATTTTGTATAGTATTTTGCGCTTCGGGGTCTTTAGTTTTTCGGTCAAGAAAAGAGAGCCGCGACTAAGTAAAAAGAAAATTTTATCTTTGAACGCGCATTGTAATTGCGGTATTAATCCAGTTAGTAAATTGTTCTGTCTGTATCGAAATAGATAAATAAAGTAAAAGTTGATAGTAAACTATATTCGAGTTCAAGTAATAAACCCAGCAAAAACTTCGACGACCACTGGAGCAGCTGAGGTAATGGCGCCAGACAGCGCCTACTCCTCAAGGTAAGAAAATTAATTTTGAGAATTTCCTTTTTCTCTGATAATTTCGTTGCCCTCGAGAATCGAATTAGAACTTCCTATCATCGGTCTCGTTTTATTTTCGTGAACAGTTTTGAAGATAGAATCATTGTTTAAACTTTAAACAAAGGAGTTGTCCGCTGTGTCGGCTTGTGCGAACGGTGTTTTCAGCTACTGAAACACCCACTGATCTTCGCATTCCTCCTCCCATTGTTGGCAAAATATTGCCCGTCTTTGGGCAAGGCTAGCGAAATCACACAAATCCCGCACAGAAAGGACTATTAAATACATCGTCGGGGTCAATCGAAAATTAAGAGCAATACCGGCATTGCTAATAATTGATATTCTTGCCATCGTGCATGCGATTGTAAGAGAGAAATATCAGAACAATTTCCCTTCGGAAATTTAAGCAAAGGATCGTTCGCTGTGTTGGCTTGTGCAAACGGTGTTTTCGATTATCAAAAAAACACCCGTCGATCCTCGCATTCCTCCTCCCACTGTTGGTAAAATACTACCCGTCTATGGGCAAGGCTTGCGAAATCACACGAGTCCCACACAGAGAGGATCGTTAGAATCATCCTCGATTATTAAACTCAAAAGGCAAGAAAATCGTGGTAAGAGAATCCATCGTAGTAAATGAATTGAGTTTCGGTTCTAACGGCAAACTATTACAGCGAAATTAAAAGAGAAGAAGCAGTCAAACGTAAAAATAAATTTATATAAAACAACGAAAAATCTCACATTCCTATCCAATCCAGCAACGCTAAAATATATATATATCCGGCTTGTTTCTTCGACCAATCGCGGGGAGACGTAATCGCGTGGAGAGACGTCAACGGGGGTCGTAAATCCCCGTTACGATTATAACAATCGACACCACGAATTGATCGATCCCCTGATTTCCGTTGAGATAATAGGGGTGATTGAGGTTCCGAGTAGCATTTTGTTGTATGTCGTACCTTTACTTGTACCGGAATGCATTTGACTATATGGACCGCTTCTCCTGCGATCAATGTTGAGAAATGTTAAGTTGGTATGATCGCTGCTTACTACAAGCTAAGTTGGTACGACTTCTAACGACGCTCTTTTGTCTTAGAAGTCGACCACGTTGTTCTATTGACTTGGAGATTCCTGTGTGGTAAGACGTGTTATAAGGCTGAAATATATTGGAGAAAACGAATCTAAGTGAATCGTTATTTTATAAACCTAAAACCTTATTAAATAACAGGTTATGGGCCCAGAGCAGTAAACTGCGGGGAAAAACGGTATTATTTTTTTGAGTTTTTTGTGTTTTCTAAGACAATCCGAGAAGAGACCACGCCATGGCCGATCACGACAAAGTAAGTGATGTGGACAGCGATATGAAGCCGGTCCTAAGAAAGGGGAATTACGAGTATTGGAAGACAATGACGGAAGCCTCGCTAATTTTCCTGGGTTGCTGGGAGGCAATAGAACCAGGATTTACGGAAGCGCAAAGGCTGGACCCAGAATGCATGAGGAAGGATAACATGGCACGTGCATATCTTTTCCGACATATTCGCTCCGAATATATCGGAGAAATTAAATCCTTGAAGACAGCGAGGGATTGTTGGAAGGCGCTAGAGGACGTCCATGGAAGGTCCACGTCGATGGACACTGTCCTATGCATACGGGAACTGGGTACCATAGAAAAAACCCCGATATGGACGTCGCAAAATACTGCGGAAAGATATACAATCTGTGCGAAAAAATTTCCAACGCAGGTTTAAGAATCGAAGACCACATGATGGCGTGTTTCATCTTAGCCGGCCTCGTGGCGGACCCAAACTACACGACATATCTTAGGACGGTAAGACTCGATAAGAAACTAACCTCGAGGGTCGTGAAATCCGATCTCCTACTTGAGGAAAGGAGAATGGAAGCGGCCATGGGTCCCTCCGAGAAGAACAGTGCAATGGCGGCTTGCAAACAATCGAAGACCAAGCCCCAACAAAATCAAGATGGCGCTAAGAAAAAGCACAAAAACCCAAAGGATAAAAAATGCTATAAATGTGGAAAACGAGGCCACATATCGTACAACTGCCATGAGGGAAAAGAAGACAAGGAAGAGAAAGACCCAGAAAACAAAGTGGAGAAAGGATCGGAAGATAAACCGAGATCCAAGGAACTTATCTCCACACTGGCTTTATCATCTATCAACCACGTGGAAAGGGACAAGATCAGCTATCTTGACTCGGGAGCCTCAAACCATATGACCCCGGATAGGTATCGGTTCGTGGACTTCGTGCCTGCGACTGGACAGATCCGGATTGGTAAGGGCTACCTGGAAGTCAAGGGAAAAAGCACGATCGTCGTGAAGATGACCAAAGCCTGTGGCGGGTGGAGTCTATCCTTGTCGAACGCCCTGTGGGTGCCTGAATTAGATGTAAATCTAATCTCGATCAGGCAATTGGCAGTGAAAGGCGTCACCACAGTGTGTACGAAGGATGAGGCCGTCGGCACACATGATGATGGGGATGTGGTATTTAACTCAAAGGTAGGAGACAACGTGTACTACCTAGAGACAATACCACCTGAGAGGCATGTAGCAAACGTTTCCATGGAGAACGATCAAGAGGAACCTGGAAATGATGACGACCACGCCGAGGTTATTGAAGCTAAGGCGTACAAAGGTATCGTGTCATGGCATGAGAGGTTAGGTCATCTACATGGGGACGCGATGAGAAAGATCCCTGTGAGGAACGTGAAGGAGGGCTCTAGGATACATGAGGAACCATGCGGGGTCTGCGTGAAAGGGAAAATGACAAAAGTACCATTTCCGAAGACAGCCCACCACATGTGTCAACGTCCTTTAGAAATAGTTCACAGCGATATTAGTGGCAGAACGCAATGCAAGTCGCTGGGCGGAGGTAATTATTTCGTAACGTTCATAGATGATTTTTCTCGTTTCATGCACGTCAGAATCATCAGTAGGAAGAATGAAGTACTCAAGTGCTTCAAGGAGTACCAGGCGGAGGTGGAGGCTTTACACCAATCCAAGATAAGTGCCCTTCAAACAGATAACGGGGGTGAGTACACAGGAGAAAACTTTGAGAACTACCTGAAGGAGAAAGGCATCTTACACAGGAAAACTGTTCCTAGAAACCCTGAACAAAATGGGGTCTCCGAACGAGCGAACAGAACCCTGGTCGAGATGTCCAGATGTTTACTCATCCAATCTGGACTCCCTGACTATCTGTGGGGGGAGGCTGTGAACACGGCATGCCACATAAAAAACCTATGCCCATCCGCTGCCATCGGAGACAAGATCCCACTGGAATTATGGAAGGGTAAGGGATGTGACCTCCAAGGGGAGATAAACAGACTGAGAGTGTTTGGATGCAGAGTCTGGTATCTAAAGAGTCCAAGCGGAGGAAAATTCGAGAGCAGAGCGGATGAGGGGATATTTGTGAGATATGACAGACAGGTCAAAGGTTATAGAATTTACCTACCGAAGATCCAAAAGGTGATAATATCCTGTCATGTCAGGTTCGAGGAGAACACGTTTCCCTACAAGAGCGCTAAGGCGGAAACGAACCATATAAAGGATAAGTCCTCGGAATGGATATGGGATGTAGAAACCTTTGAACATAGGGGAGAAGCCGGTCAAACTGACGTCGAGACACAGAGTGACGGAGAAAACGACGAAGGGGAAACCGACTACTTTATGGACAGTTTAACGTGTGAGGACAATCCAGTGAATACTGTGAGTGTACCGTTTGTGCCGAGGAGGTCGGCAAGACTACACAAACCAAGAATATGTGATTGTTGTGCTCACACTGCGACTGTTTGTAAAGCTCAAAACGTGTGTGTACCTGTGAATGTGTATGAAGCCCTGAGGGGGCCAGACGCTCAAAAATGGACTGATGCAATAAGGAAGGAACTAGACAATCTAAAAAGTAAAGATGTGTGGGACATTGTGCAAAGACCCTTAAATAAAAACGTTATAGACTGTAAGTGGGTGCTTGTGATAAAGAGAGACCCTGATAGGTATAAGGCTAGGCTAGTAGCTCGGGGATTCTGGCAGAGGCCTGGAGTAGATTATTCAGAAACCTTTAGTCCAATAGTAAAACGCAAAACTCTAAGAATTCTGCTTGCTCTATGTGCGGAAAATGAGTGGGTTTACGGGCACATCGATGTGGAATGTGGGTATCTCAACAGCCTTCTGGATGAGGATATATACATGTAGTATCGTGGACGAAAGGCCTGGGAAATATCGGACGAACTATGAACAGTGTCGCGAGAGCCGAGGCGCCGTCGGGCCCATCAATGTGTCATCGGTCTTTTCAAGTGCATAGTTTCGTGGAAAAGACCTACGTGACCCTGGCCACGAGCGTCTGCAGAACACGTGTGCGGTGGGTCTAGGAAAAGGGCAATAGAATGGGACAACGGCCAGAGAGTGTTAGTCGCGGAGCAGAGTGCGAGTCGAGAAACAGTGTGCGAGTCGAGAAACAGAGTGCGAGCGGAGAAGCCGAGTGCGAGTCGAGCGGAGACGGAGGTTGCGAGTGGCGTTGCCGAGAGAGTGTGGATTGCGCTGTGTTCTGTACGTTTAGTATGAATAGTTCAAGTTAAGCCACAATCGTCTTTTCTGTCTGATTAACATCTCTATTGTCCACTTTTTGTAAACATATTACATCACGATATTACATACATGGAGCAACCAGAACTCTTTAGAGTTCCAGGTAAAGACAGAACTAAATTTGTGTGTAAGCTCAAAAAGAGCCTGTATGGACTGAAGCAAGCTGGAAGAATGTGGTTTAGACACATCGATAGCATTTTAAGAGGTATGAGTCTGAACCCATGCGTGAGTGGTCCATGTGTGTATGTGGATGCGTCTAAAAAATTTATTGTAGCTGTGTATGTGGACGACATCCTTGTGTTTGGGACGAATGAGTGGATTGAGATATTCAAAACTAGGATTAAGGACAAATTAGATGTTAGAATGCTAGGTGTAGACACTCAATTTCTGTCCATCCACCTGAGTAAGCCAAACAGCACCACTGTAGTATTCGATCAATCTGTACAGATAGGTCAAATGCTGGATCTGTTTGACATTACCAGTGAGGTTGGGGTGGTGGGAGTGTCGACACCGCTAGCTAGAGAATGTGAGGCTGGTTTTGATATTGAACGTGATGAGCCTTTCGACAGTAAATTATATGAACAAGCTGTGGGGCACATAATGTATGTAGCTACTGTAAGTCGTCCTGATGTTGCGTGTGCAATAGGGAAACTAAGCCAAAGATGCGCGAATCCGACTGTATCCGATTGGAAAGCAGTGAAGCGGGTATTCAGATATTTACTAAAGACCAAAGACTTGAAGTTAGTATACCAAAGGACCGGGCAACCTCTGAAGGTGTTTTGCGACTCGGATTTTGCGGGTTGTACGGTAGACAGGAAATCCAGGAGCGCGTATGTGTTCATACTCGCTGGTGGTGCGATATCCTGGCTATCCAAAAAACAACCGATTATAGCTCAATCGACGTGCGAAGCGGAATTTGTGGCAATGCAGGAAGCAGCAAGGGAAACAGTGTGGATTTCTTTACTGTTAAAGGAATTGGGTCAACTGTCATATTGCCCTCGCCCCTGCAAGATATTCTGCGATAACATCGGAGCTATTTCATGGTCAAAGGACGAAATAGTTGCTGAGAGTTCTAAGCACGTCCAAGTGCGTTACTTTTACGTTAAGAACTGCGTATCGAGGGGGATACTAGATTATACTTATGTACCTAGTCCTGAGAATGTGGCTGACATTCTCACCAAAGGCCTAAATAGGATTAAGACTCAGCAATTTACCAAAGCTATGGGGCTTGTAGAAACTAGCGATCAAAGGGGAGTGTTGAGAAATGTTAAGTTGGTACGATCGCTGCTTACTACAAGCTAAGTTGGTACGACTTCTAACGACGCTCTTTTGTCTTAGAAGTCGACCACGTTGTTCTATTGACCTGGAGATTCCTGTGTGGTAAGACGTGTTATAAGACTGAAATATATTGGAGAAAACGAATCTAAGTGAATCGTTATTTTATAAACCCAAAACCTTATTAAATAACAATCAAAGCCATGTGTCCTGGGTTTTGGTTATGGTGTATGCAAATTCGTCGGGCGGTAAGTTTGCCAAGCTTAAAGCGTTCTCTATTAGTTTCTTCTGTGTGGTGTATCTTTGCGTCAGTGTATCATGGTATAATGTTTTCATTTCTCGAGTTTATCAGAAATAGGAATAACCTTTTATAGAAAAAGAAAATTTTATATTTATGTATATTATATTTTTTTTCTTTCCTTTTTTTTCTTCTTTTTTTTTCTTCTTCCCCTTTTCTTTTTTTTTTTGTTTTTTTTTATTGTTAAAACCTTTGTTTTATTTTAGGTTTTACGTACTTGTTATCAGTGAAAATAAATATTATGAATACTACTTGGATTGGAATTATATACATATATGCGTACAAAATCCATTTCTACATGTTAGATATAATAATATAACAATACTACGTAGATTAATACATAATAAAATATCCTTTTACTCCGGTTATATTTATTACTAACTCTCAATTAATCTATTTTAATTATTTTCTAACCACTTTCTATATTTATCAGCTATTTTATTTCTTCTTGTTAATCTGCGAAATCCATGCATGTACACTTCCTTGTATGGTGATTGATTGTTCACGAGGTAAGTTGCACTTTCACTGTTTTCGTTATTCGTTGAACTAACACGTTTTACATTCAAACAGTAATTGGAACACTCGTAATAAACTTCTTTTCTTTTTCCAAGTTTCCGCTATCTGTGTCATTCGACGAACAGTGCCACGCCTCCACAGCACCGTTATAACATTTAGCGATGCTGCTCTTTGCATTAAGGCAATTGAAGTTAATTCGTTCGTTTATTTTCAGCTGGTACATGGTGTTCCGCAAGCAGGGAGCCATAACCTATTTTGCATGTAGACCTTCTTGTATGATGATTACTTGTTTACAAGGTAACTTTCACTTCCCCTCTTTTAATTATTTATTGAATCGACATGTTGTATATTCAAACAATAATTGGAGTACACATAATAATTTTCCCTTTTTCTTTTTAGGTTTTCGCTATCTGTATTATTCGACGAACAGTGTTACACCTCCTTTTGATTTATCCATAATATAGTTATAACATTTAGTAACCTTGTATTTTGCACCGAGACAATTGAAACTAATTTATTCACTTATTTTAGGTAGCTGTCATACATTGTGTTCCACGAACAATGATCCATAACCTATACTTGCACGTACACTTTCTTGTATGTTGATCACTTGTTCACAAGGTAACTTTCACTTTCACTAGTTAATTGTTCATTGAGTTAACACGTTTTATATTTAAGCAATAATTGAAACACGTATAATAATTTTCCTTTTTCCTTTTAGGTGTTCGATATCTGTATTATTCGACGAACAGCACTATAACATATACCACCGCACTACGTTGCCCACTGAAATCGCTTTATTCATTGCTTATTTCGATTATGCGCTAGTTTTAACTTGTTTAAATGCACCGTTCGCGGAATCCCTTTTACTTCGATCTTGACGTTTTGGTTCTGCAAGATTTCTAGCACTTTGTATGGTCCAGTATATTGATCGGAGAATTTTCCTTTACTGGGTTCTTTTAGTAAATATATCGAATCTCCTATTTTAAAATCTTGGGGGTTGATTCGTCGGTCGTAGTATTCTTTTGATCTTAGTTTGGATTTTATCAAATTTTCTCTTGCCATTCGTTGTACGGTGTTAATTTTATCGAACAGGTCTTCGAGATATTCTGCGTAAGTTGGTTCCATGTTCTCTTCGATTATTACTTCACCAGTAGGTTCTCTGGCTAAATGTCCAAAAACTAATTCGTGCGGGGAGAATTTCGTTCCTTCGTGTACAGAGGTATTATAGGAAAACATAGCTAATTCTACCCATTCGTCCGAATTTTTGGAATTTTCAATGTATAATTTGAGATATTCTATCAGCACGTGGTGAGGTCTTTCGATTGAACCGTTACTTTGTGGATGATATGCCGTCGTGGTGTATTGTTTGATGCGGAATCTCTTTGCTACTTTCTTCATTTGTGAGGATGTAAAGTTCGTTCCTTGATCAGTGAGAATAGCTCTCGGTGATCCGAAACGACAAATAAATCGCTTTACAAAAGCGTCCGCTATCTCGGCTGAAGAGATTCCTCCTAGTGGAATCCCAATTGAGTATTTTGTTAATAAATCTTGGATGGTTAATATATATTCATTTCCCTTTTGAGTTTTTGGTAATGGTCCTACAATATCCATACTAATTTTATCGAATGCTTTACCTGGTGTGTCTGTAAGTACCATTGGTTGTTTTGCTTTTATTCTTGTGAGTTTCTTTAATTGACATTCCTTACATGTTCTTACGTAATCTTGAATTTCCTTTTTCATATTTTCCCAATAGTAGTGTTGTCGTATTCTTTGATAAGTTTTGGTAATTCCTTTGTGTCCTGCTACGCTTGATTCATGTTTTTCTCGTATTATGTTGTTCCGCGCTTCCACAGGTGGAGTAATTACTTCTCCAGTGCAAATGGTGATGGATAAGGTTTTTTCCATAAATATTTCCTTTAATTTTCTGATTGTATATCGCCAGGGTATTTCCTCCAAGTTTCCTTTGCTAATGCTGAACGAAGTTAACTGTTTTTCATTTACTGCGTCTAATAGAGATCTTAGCGAGTTTAATAAATTTTCTGGTGTTATTGGAATATTTCTATTTTCCTTTATCGGTAGGAATACAATGTATTTTCCAGAATCGTAATTCAATCTTGCTTTTTCTAACATTAAATCTTCATAACGAGGTAATTTTCCCGTTTCCTTCATTTCTAAGGTTCCTTTATCTATCGGATTGCCATGTATATCTAGAAATACTACTTTATGGTCATTTACTCTCGCAATTGAGTCTCGGGTTTCTGAAATTCTTAGTTCCGCAATTATCGTAAGTCTCGTGTCCTTTTCTCGTTGTTGAATTAGTTCTGGAATTACAGTGGAGGTCTCTTTTTCGCTTGTTGTATCCGTGCCTTCTTTTTCTCGATTGGTTATTTCTCTATCTGTACTTACATCGATTTCTGCTAATGCTTGGTTTAAATATTTTATGGGGGTTTCTTCTATTGTAAAATGTTTTCGGGTAAAACCCTTTCCTTGATTTTTAGAATCACTGGATTGAGGCAAGACGTGTGGTTTAGCTTCGAATATGGGAGAGTCTTCGGTTGACGTATCTATTTCGAATCTTTTTGAGACAGGATAGCGAATTGGTGAGACTTCCTCTCTCTTTCTGATTGATAAACAAACTTCCGGAGGGTTCCTAGATAATGCGTCTGCGTTTGCGTTCGCCCTGCCTTCTTTGTATACAATATCAAATTCGAAGTCCGATAACTTTAATTTCCATTTCCAAATTCTTGAAGTAGGATCTTTGATAGAATGCATCCACACTAAAGGTTTATGATCGGTTACGATGGTAAACTTTCTTCCGTAAAGATACGGTCGGAAGTGCATTGCGCTGTAAACAATTGCCAGACACTCCTTTTCTATGGTAGAGTAGTTTTGTTCGGCGGGATTTAATAGCCTTGAGGCATACGCAATCGGCAAATCCTTTCCGATTGGCCCTTGACTCAGTACACCGCTTATTGCATATCCTGATGCGTCTGTAGTAAGGTTAAAGGGTTTAGAAAAGTCTGGATATTGCAGGATGGGTTTCGTCACTAACGCTGTCTTTAAATTATTGAATGCGTTTTCTTGATTTTCTGTCCATTTAAAGGGAGTGTCTTTCTTTAATAGTTGTGTCAATGGTTTCGCGACCTTGGGGAAATCGGGGTATAAATCTTCTGTAATATCCTGCTAGTCCCAGAAATTGTTTGATATTTTTCGCCCTCTTTGGTCGTGGAAATTTTGATACGGCTTCGACTTTCTTTGGGTCGGGTTTCACGCCATCCTCACTAATTACATGTCCTAAATAATTCACCTCGTGTCGTAAAAATTCGCACTTATCAGGTTGTAATCGTAATTTAGCTTTCCTCAGTCTTTCCATTAATTTATTAAATTTAATTTCGTGTTCTTGGAGAGACGTGGAATAAATCACTATGTCATCCAGATAGACGAATAGTTCTACTCCTTGCAGACCAGATAATATTGAATTCATCAAACGTTGAAATGTTGCTGGGGCATCTTTTAATCCAAAGGGCATTCTTTTGAATTGAAAATGCCCGTATGGTGTCGAAAATGCAGTTTTGCGGGCATCTTCCTGTGACATACGGATCTGGTGAAAGCCCGATGCCAAGTCAAATGTGGAAAAATATTTTGCACTTCCTAATTGATCCAATATTTCTGTAATGTTGGGTAGTGGGAAGGCATCGCCAATCGTTTTATCGTTCAATTTTCTATAATCGATGACTAATCTCCAGCGCTTCTTTCCTTGCGAATCGGGTTTTTGGGCACAATCCATAACGGGGAGTTATATGGAGATATTGATGGTTCCACTACGTCCGTATCTAGTAGTTCTTGGACCTGTCGATTTATTTCTTCTCGATGTATTGGTGGATATCGATACTGTTTAGTATTGATGGGTATATTATCCGTTGTAATTATCCTATGTTCCAGAACTTCGGTTGCTTCCAATGTATCTCCTGGAATATGAAACCTATCTTGATTATTACGAATCAATTTTTTAGCATTTTCCTTTTCTTCTTCGTTCAAATGTTCGAGTCGTAGTAACTCATTTATTTTATCGTATCTACTTTCCTCCGATCTTAGAACTGTATTGCACGCTGTCCTAGGAGGCGGGGGGGGGGGGATTTTCAAATTCTTTAATTACCATCGTTGGTGTTGTAAATACGTAATCTCTCGAAGTAGTATTTATTACTCTTATGTAACCTTTTCCTTTATGATTCCTCACAACTGCATTACCAAAATAGATTCCCTTGTTCGGCTCGATTCTTGGAATAAATCCCTCTTTTATCTCTGGATTAGCGATATTAATCGAACACGTTATTGAACTTCGCTTCGGTATAATTATTTTTTCTTTAGTATCGAAGGGAATATAAATATTTCCCCATCTGATATGTTTTCCCTCATAATCTAAACGAGCCTTACAACCTGCAAAAAATTCGGATCGTAGGATTCCGTCTTGATCGATTAGCAATGAATCATCGACTACATGAAAAACAACCGGATGGCCCGCAACCTGTATTACCGTCTGCCCTAAGAAGACCAGGCTCGTTGCCGTAATTCCTCGCACTTCGATTGATTCCTTTTCGTCGATGATGGCTGCATCGAGTATAGCAGGTTTCTTGATAATGTTGATTTCCGATCCAGAGTCTAATAATAAACTCGTCTTAGTCTTTAGATTTGGGGAAACTATTCGTGCAGTTGGGGTCGTTGGGGAATCGTTAAATTTTATTGAAATAATTCGGAGAGGTCGCCTTCCGAATCTGAATTCAACTCCTGATGATTTTCCTTCGCCGGTTGCTTGTGCTTCACTCTTTTCCTTTTGCCTTGAGATTCTGGATTCTCTGTCTGTGACCTCGTTTGGTTGTGGGATGACTCCCCCACAATATTTAGTGGTTGTTCGTTCGATCTTATGGTCGGCATTGCGTTCGCTCTGTCTCTCGTTATGGGTGGTGGAGTCGATCTCGCGGGGGTGGCTGTCCTTGTTGTGTTTGTTGCCGTCGGCGCCGGTCGCCTGGTTGCCGCCTGTACTCTTGGGCGATTCGGCGTATCGTTCCTTCGTGGCTCGCTCCATTCTCCCGAAGGACGTGTTTGGTTTCCCGATGGTCTCGAAGCATAGGGTACGATTAATCCGGCATCTACTCGGGCTTTGAATTTGTAACAGTCTTTCACTAGATGCCCGGGTTTTTTGCAATAGTTACACGTGATATTTTGTCTTGTAGAATTCAAAAAATTCTGCGATGGAGGTAGCGATCTTCGATCTTGGCGGTTGTTCCTGATATTGTTGTTAGTGTTCGAAGGATGTGCGTTGTCGCGTCTGTAATAGTTCGAGGGTGTCGGTCGTTGGGGTTGCGTTCTATCGGTTATTTGTTTCAATTCGTGTGTTGCTTTGACGGCTTGACGATACGCATCTTCTAAAGTATGGTACCCTGCTATTTTTACTCGCACATATACCTCGTTCGGAAGTCCTTTAACGAAAGCTTCTTTCGTTTCCCAATCTATAGTATCTTGGATATCGGGGGATATGATGCCGTAGTCGCCTCTTTCTCCGTCCATTATTGCCAATCTAAGATTTCTAACGCGATCCATATAATGTAATATGTCTTCCCCGGGTCGTTGAAATATCGTTCCTAATTCCTCTTTATATTCGTTAAGAGATTTCTTTGGGCCGAATAGATCCTTTAATTTGTTTCCGAAACCGTTTAGACTCATTAATTCTGTGTCTTCGATGGCGAGGAGCGCGTGTCCACGGAGCTTATTTACTAACAATTTTACCAATTGAGGTTCTTGATATCTGGGAATCATATTTCGCGCGCGCTCACAAGCTCTTAAAAAGTGGAATACCGATGGTCGATATCCGTCAAACACTGGCACCGATTCGATCGCATCTTTTAGCTTAATTGGCTGGGTATGTCCACTCGGCTGGACCGTCTCTTGTTGCGTTGTCGGCGGCGATACGGGTGTTTTAGGTTCTTGTTTTAAGTTCGAATAAGCCGCTTTGTAATTCGGCGAGTTTTGCACTCATATCGCGAAAGTTCGCATCCCATACTTTAAGCTTTTCCGACAATGTCAAAACCATTTCTTCGTCCAACGATTCCACTACACCCGCCATTGTTTCTTAAATATTTGTTAAATATATATATTAATCAAGATAGACTAACTAAATATTAACGACAAGACATGACTGAACTCGGTGCAAAGGAATAAAGTTATGCTACACGAAATAACTGGTAACACAATACACAAAACATTAACTAAATTAAACGAGACTTACATAAATGCAAGTCACGTATAATCGAAACAATGACTATTGAAATTCGGTAACAATACAATCCATGCTATCGCATTAAAGTAGCACACGGTATTGACACACACAATATCACGAAACACAAAACAATATTACAAAACACTACTAAATAAAATTATAGTGATTAACAATTAATTAGTTATTTCAACAACACGTTACTGTTGACATTAAACCAACGCCATACCAAAGAGACACGCGAGCGACCATGTTGAAAAATTTGTCGCGCGCACATACAAATAACAGCCAATGCAATACAATACAGCATCATAATAGCAATGTTAGGTACTAATAAAAAAAAAAACACAAGAAAATGGGGGAGAGAGTTAAGGAAAATATATATAATAAATAACAACTAACATAATTATAACATATTATATATATTATATTATATACAGGGATACAGTATTCATACAAAGGAACAGATCCAAACGAAAATTATATATATAAAAAAAAAATAAATAATATATATATGTAATATCGTGATATAATATATTTACAAGGAATGGATGATACAGATGTTAATCGGACAGAAAAAGACGATCGTTGTTCAACCTGAACTATTCACACCAAACGTACAGAAAACAGCACAACTAAATAATTAGATAACGACTCGACTTTCACAAAATGCAATCAACACTCTCTCGGCAACGCCACTCGCAAACTCTGTTTGTTGATTCCTTTTTTCCCGTCCCTTGGCAACCGCTCGTGGCCAAGATCACGTAGGTCTCCTCTTTTCAAAACTACGCGATCAAAAACAAACGCCTCGGCTCTCGCGACATTCCACGCGGTTCACCCGCCAACTCCCAGGCCTCTCACTCACGATACTACATATATACATTAACTATTTTTATATGTGTGTACAGAACTGATGGCGAACTCATCAACCATTTTTTGAACGACGGATGGAAGAACATGAATAGCCATCCACACAGTGGAACTGTAAAGTATTTGTACGCCACTCACGAAACCAAACACTGATGCTATCCACCTGTAAACAAACAACATTTATAACTATGCATATAATTTTCACTTATGTTCACCACTATATATATATACACGCATGTTGTAAAGTAGGCGATATTTATAACATTCACTTCTTCAGAGAGTAATATAGATGTATAACTGTTGTGTGGGAAATGTAGGCAATAATTTGTATTCCCATATCCTCGAATTTCCTTAACAAATATATATAAATATAAAATTTTCTTTTTCTATAAAAGGTTATTCCTATTTCTGATAAACTCGAGAAATGAAAACATTATACCATGATACACTGACACAAAGATACACCACACAGAAGAAACTAATAGAGAACGCTTTAAGCTTGGCAAACTTACCGCCCGACGAATTTGCATACACCATAACCAAAACCCAGGACACATGGCTTTGATCGCAGGAGAAGCGGTCCATATAGTCAAATGCATTCCGGTACAAGTAAAGGTACGACATACAACAAAATGCTACTCGGAACTACCCGTTTGGCAAAGGAATCGCACCACAGGAACTCCGCCCGGACGTGCGCCAAACGTGGCGATATTCAGCACCATCGTCGTTGGCCACAAGCGGAATGTATACCCAAAAGACCTCGATGCACTACGGGACCACGTCATGTTCCCGGCAGAAAATCTGCAGTCTTGAACGCATTGGCCAGAGGAGCAACAGGAAAAACAATCGTCCCTGGAACAGTAAACATCCTGGCAATGATGGACAAAACACATTAACGACAATAGCGAAAAATACCGTATCAAGCTTATGGACTGGTTTTATGGAATTTGGAACTGTCAGTGCAGCAATATTTGGAAAATCGCCCTATTAGGAACAATATGCGGCTCAGTCACCCACCCGCTACTATACCTCAAAAGAAGACGAAATATCGATGATCAAACAGCACAACCTCAAGGGATATCGATAACACCGGTAGTCACTCAACTACCAACGACATCTACGTCCGCCTTGAGCGAACTCAGAGATACCATCAGTCAAATTTCCTTTGGAAATTTGAACTCCAAGGGCGGGGATGTCACGTCCCGCGCTCCGCACGCGCCGTAACAAGAACAAGAAAACCATTCTATACAAAACACGCGAATAAGGATTTGAATGCACAAACGAACACACGGCACTACGAAACGAAAGGAAGGATTAACAAAACGAGGGCGATTAACGGATCCAACCAATAAACAAAATACATATACACACAATTCTAAATAAACCAGGAAATAAGAATAACTATAAAAGGGGAAAATAATTGAAACGCCAGGAATATATATATATATATAAATATATTTCAATCAATCAATTTGGAGAGTTACATATAAGTATAAACATATATGCCGAACATGTAATAACCTAGTAAATATTAGAGACAGTGCTTCCAATACTATGCAATAAATACAATATTATCAATTTATGAAATATAAGTATACATGAAGTCAAAAACTAATAGTTTAACGAATACATAAAACATACAATATTGTATTATTAAAGAAATGAAGGTTACATTGTCAGAAATATATATATGTGTGCGAATTCTATCAAACCGATAATCTAAGATACATACTTAAAACTAGCCTACATTCCGGTAAAGGATAAATAAATAATTGACATTTCATTTCGTATGAATACTACACTGCCAAGAGAAATATGCATATGAATACGTATATATATATATATATATATATATATTTATATTATCGAATACTCTATAAAATAAACTACTCAAAACAATAAATAACGCAATCGAAGAATTACAAAACATTAGCCATATTAAAATGACACGCAACATAAATATATATATATATATACGTATATATATATATATATATATATATATATATATACGTATAATATATATATATATATATATACGTATATTCACACGAACAATACTTTTGTCACTTTAAAGCAATATTAATAAATAAATGTTCTAATTGCGGTAGAATAAGGAAAAACGAGCGGCAGACGGAAAATTACTTCGATATTAAGGAAAACTAAAGACCCGTCACTATAACTTTACTGATGACATTTATGAGCAGCCATGTTAGATTTACACGCGTATAGCGACAGGAATATTAGGGATTAATGGAAGTCAGTCGCGAGAAATAAATCATGAAAACACATTGTTAACACTTTTCTTTAATAAAATCTGTGCGCAACTACAAATGTAAAAAATATATATATGTCGGAGATGAAAGAACACCGGAGTCTGTAATTGAACAATTGTAGTTATTCAATCCGATTGTAATTGTTGGAGAGTTGTGATAATGAGCTTGGGCTCGAGGCGACAGTCAGTCGCCGAACGTAGCCGCGGTCAAGGGATGAACGCTTTGCCCAACAAACATATGGAATAATTCTATAGCTCTCCTTAAAAGAAATATTCGTGGCGACACGCGACAGTAAACATTCCAACGGTTTCTGTCCCGTGGCTCGCCACACGCAGACCCTATTCTTCGAGTAAGATGATTGCCAGATGTCGATGCGTCTCCGCAGTACATGTTCGGCTAGCCCGAGGGCCCGTTATAAATCTTAAGGTTTAGTTAACTAAAGTCCTTCAAACAGACAAACAGTCTTTGTCCCAACTACGGGAAGATAGGGGAGACATATTTTTCAACGAGCGGCGTCTCCCACTAGCAACTTTCCCTCGAGGGCGGCTAGCATCTTTTTCTAACCACCGATATGGAGATTGACCAATTAGCAGCAACGTCAATTTCCCTTACTTCCTAAACGAAGGCTTTCCTCGACGAATCCGATGATCTCGTGTCCTTAGACACACCCCAGTATAGTTTTTCCTCTGTGGAATCATCGGGACGGGACGCGCATTCTTTGACGCGCTCCCGTCGACCAAAGAGTAACGTCTTTACGCTCAGCAATTATCGTTTACGAGTCAGACTTAGATTCAGCGAGAACGCCTATCTGTCATCCCGTTGACCGCGGATTCGTTATTGAACCTGGGATCACTGTCACTAGTGTCGCGGACGTCTCACCGCCGTGATAAATTGTCAAACCTGTGTTATTCATACCTGTGTCAATAAATCGTATCTTCGTTACACCGCAACGATGGCTACCTTCAATGAAGACTCCTCAAACACCGACAACCCTATCCCCCCTGCTTCTCCGACATATATATATAATAATTCTATATTGAAAAAAATATGAAATTAACATGATATATACATTACTACATAAGTTATATATAAAATATGTATATTATACCCTTGCCTACTGACTGATATGAATTTCTTTCGGTCTCGAATGCGTTAAAAGAGAGCGCAAAGAAGTCGAAATTACTTATTGTAATTAGTAAAACGACCTGAGAGGCAGACAGATACAAGAAAGAAGGAATATTATATTAGCGGCATTATCATGTTTTTGCTCTCTTTAATTCTTTCATCGAGACAGACAATCTACAGGTATTAATCGACCAATTTCTCCAAGCTGATAACTTCGAATTGATGTTTATATATAAGAAGTGTTATGTGTTAATCTGTCTAAATGTTTAAAAGGTGTTATAAATTAAATGTTGTTAAACGATACGTAATTGCCTTTTGATCGTAAATTTTACTATCAAGGGGTCTTTTATGTATGCGTAATCATTGTGAATTATAACAATTTATGTGATCGATATTAAAGGTGTTTAAAAGCATGTATTTTTTTCTATATTATTATTCTCCTATATTATTATCCTATATTATTATAGCATTCCTATATTATTATAATATCCAATTACATGTTGATACACAAGATATACAGATTATTATTTATAACGTTTTAGTTTTCTTAATTGAGTCATTCATTTAGTACAAATGATAAGAAATTAGTAATAATTCACAAAAAAAGGATATCGTAGTAGAAATATTATAAAAAAACATTTTCTGTTTTAGTGTAGAGTTACTCCTTCTTACAGACAGTGTCGTACAAATCTGTACGTCTCTGAGAAAATGTAGGTATCCGAGCCCTTACTTCCTCAACAACTTTTAGATCTGATAGAAAAAAGAAACATACGAAGTAATAAGTAATGCTTACTAATAAATTCAACAAATACAAAGGAAGATGGCTAAATCGATAAATTAACGAGACTAAAAATTAATTACATCATGGATCTCTCGCTTTTAATTTTAAGCTGTAAATTACCGATATCGGTGACTGCCATATTCTCTTGAGTTTCCAAATCGTAAAGAATCTTTCCTCAGGGATTGGTCAACTGTGTATGTCCCCATGCGACGTAACTTGCTTAAGGAACACGAGCCGGTGATATGCAGGCAACGTATAATTGATTATCATTCGCTCTGAAACGCTGAAGTAATGACCAGTGCAGTGGTCCAGTGGTCATATTGAATGCCGCTGGATATATCAGCATTTGGCAACCTAACCCAGAGAAGCAGGAAATATGAAGCCACCGAATACCAATTAACTTCGTAGTTGCACGGTTCACATTCCATCATTTCTGAATATGCGAGGACAGTCCTCTTATTGTGCTTTTAATTCTTTTATTTGTTTCATTTTCAGCAAATATACTGGTTTTTTAAATTAAGCTTCTTTTTATACAGAGTTACAGATTATATTAATTTTATATAGAATATATTTAAGAAAGATATTTAATTTTTTGCTAGTTAAGTATTGATCGATTAAGTTACTGTACCTTTGTTCCGATAAATGCGTGCCATTTCCTCGAATCTAATATCATAGCAAATGCCAATACCTATTTTGCAGCCCTTCACATCGAACGTCGTTAGGGAGTTACCAGGACTGAGTGAATCACTCTCTCGAAAAGTAATCTTATTAGGAATGTCGATGTCGAATAGATGTACCTAATAACATAAAAATGTGGTCGCTAATTATATTGCTGCAACTTTTGTAATTTAATATCAAAGTTACCAACTCCTAAACTTTAATTATTTTTTATTTAATAACTGACAGCGTTTTTATCACTTTCTTTTATTAAAAAATCTTATCATTTAATAATGTTTAAAAAGGAGAAAAAATAAGTATAATAATATTTTAAGTATGTGAAAAATTTATACAACAACAAACACATTACAACAAAAATGGGCGTTTCCCGTATCATAACGTATTTTATAAACCGCAAATTATAGAATTGGTTATAGTATACGTATGTACATATGTATATTCCTAAATTATTCCTAGATAGAGTCACTTTCTTCACCCCGATATTTTCAAATTCAAAGCCATAAAGGAATATATTACTTACCTTTCGGTGTTTTGCTATCAAAGTTCCATCGGGACCCCAAATAGTAGAGGTATTGTACAATTTATCGCCCTCTATTTCAGGCATCGTACCACCAACTACATAGATGTTGTTTTCTTTAGCTGCGTTCGATGAAGCAACGCTCGTTTCACCATCAGGAATACTCTCGGCGTATTTTGGAAAGTACTCTGCATTGCAATATTTCAATTAATGAAAAATAACTGTCTTTTGTTCCAACCATAAATTAAATTGAAATGTTTGTCAGTTTTTTATTTTTAAATTATTAAAATAACTAAGTTTTATATTTCGACTTAATTAAATATGCAATTACTTAGCTAATAGTATATATAATAAATTGTTTCTACAGGTCCAAAATGAAAAATGAATATTTAGAAATATTTAATTACGACAATGCTATTTGTGTTAGCATCAGTGGCTTGTTACTCAACGACTTTGCTAGTACTTTTTGAAACATAAAGTTAGTTTTCAATTAATACTTATACTAGAGGCGGAATTATAAATGCAAAATAATTGATAATACTAATTTATAAGTACCTAATTATTAGTATGTTAAAAAATATATTTATACAAAAATCACGATAATCATGAAAATGGGGAAATCCTATATTCTCGAATCAATTCACAATTTATTTTGTATATTAATTAGATTCCGCGCTCATCAGTACGTACTCACTGGCGACATCGAGAAAATGTATCGGCAATTCCTCGTACGACCAGAGGATCGGAAATATCAAAGGATATTATGGCGCAGCGCGAGTGGAGAAACAGAAACATATGAGCTTAACACCGTAATACTCTTATCATAGAAATAGAAGCAGTCCTCAATTCCCGCCCGCTAACTCCTATCTCCACCGATCCAAATGATCTCCTAGCCCTCACTCCCGGACATTTCCTCATTGGCGATTCATTAATGTGCTTACGTGATCGAGATTTCAGAGACATTCCATCGAACCGACTCTCCAAATGGCAGCATATCCAACAGCTTAAACAACATTTTTGGAACCGCTAGCATAAGGAGTATTTGAACGAGCTAACCAACCGCAATAAATGGAGCAAGGGTGGACACAGCATCCAAAAGGGCACAATCGTCATCCTCAGAGAGGACAACGTTCCCTCCATGCATTGGCCTCTGGGCCGAGTTATCAAGGTTCATCCAGGCGCCGATGGTGTCATCCGGACAGCTACAGTTCAGACGGCAAAGAGCATTTTGGATCGGGGCGTCAAAAGGCTTGTCCCACTGCCAATTCAACCCGATCTCGAGAAACCCGAACAACTAGCCACCGAGACGAAATAAGATGGGAACTTCAACCACACCTCGCTAGTTTGATCGGTACCCTCTCAACGGGGGGAGAATGTTACGCCATGCGGCTTACCATAGGTCATATTCTTAACTATCGATCGCGGCACTATAATGTCGCAGACGGATCGTCGCGTCTGCCCGGCAAACAAACATTGTAATGGCAAGCGCATGGTTCATTAAGCAGGGCGACTTCCAGAAACGTCGACTCGTGGCCCGTATTTTACCTCGCAGTAAAAGAATGTGGCGTGATCCGAACGTAGTGGGGGTCGCCTTCCAGAAAAAACGAAAAAAATCGAAAGGCGTTCAGAACTTTTCGAGAAGTCGAACCGTCAACACATGTGGTATGTCGCGCATTACTTATCAACCAAAACGCAGTTACATTTTTTTTGTTCCTTTTATATCTTTCTAGTTAATAAGTTGTTGAAATAAACATTAATTTATTTGTGTTAATTCTGTGGAATTTCATTGAACTACCCTTATTATCATAATCGAAATAAGGGGATCGATCAGTTCGTGGCGTCGATTATTTAATCGTAACGGGAACTTACAATTCTCGTTGACGTGCTATTTCGCGATCGCGTCTCTCCGCGAACGGTCGAAACAAAATGATTCACTAAAAACTGTCCTGAATTCCTAAGAATTTATTTACCGCAAAACTGACAAAGTGTTTATTTAAAAAATGAGGTTGAAGGTAGTCCTTTTCTTTCATTTCATTCATTTTCATTTTCTTTCTTAAGTATGGCTAACACAATATCTAATCAATTAAAATTTTATATTTTCACGTGAAAAGTTTCTTTAGATAATTATTATCAACATGATGACTAACTCTTACGGATTAATACGTGTCTGTAGGGCAATCCGGTGGACTTGATCGGCTTTTTACTTCGAAAGTTGAGTAATCGGTGTCGCTTTCTTACGCATCTTTGAACTGTATAAATGTTTTAAAATTGTTTGATCCAGAATGTACCACACCGGACAATCAAGAAGGCAGGTGCCTTGACTACAGAAAATGTAAACCTCTGCAAGAAATATGGCAGATACAGTACCGTACAGCCACCGATTTTTATAGACGATCAGTGTGCAGATACCAGGGCAATGTTACGATCGTTTGCTGTCCGAACGATCCAAACAAAGAGAAGAGAGAAATTTTAATAAAAACTGTGTACAAGTATAAGGCTTTGCGACCACCATACTGTGGTTTTAGCAACGTCTCTCATACCAGGGTGGTCGATGGTAAACCAGCTGAACTTGGTACGTTTTATGTCTTTCTTTCCGATTAATAATAAGCCATTTACTGCAAAGAATGAACTTTAAAGGCATTAAACAGCACATCAATGTACATTTCAATTAGACTAAATAATAATGCTATGATTTCATCGGTAGTAACTTTACTTATTAACTTGAATTATTTCTTTCTTTTACTTCATGTTAGGAAGAGTATCTTTTTGCTTGAAATAAAGAATTGATATAGGAGTAATAATATGGATAGAGATCAAAAACTGTTAGGGCAGAAATTACACGTTTGAACTTTATAGTTCAGTATAGTTCAAATAGAAATTATATAGAATTATTTGATAATTTGCATTCCACTGGAATAAAAATTTAATTTCTGTCTTTATCAAATCTGTATTTCAGAGTATTTGTACGTATGTACTTATCGTCTGCTGTATGATCGAATATCGAATAGGTAATAATCGTTGTTACTCGTTATGTGAGAAAAAATTATGTATATTCACAACTATGACTATTGCATTTTAGGCGCTTGGCCATGGATCGCTGCATTAGGTTTTCGTAATCCCCGAAACCCAGACAAACCACTATGGAAGTGCGGAGGTTCCCTGATATCGGCTAGGCATGTTTTGACCGCAGCACATTATGCACATATGGATGGAATAGAAAACATACACAATCATAATATTGCCATTCTTAGATTGGTGGAGGAATTGCCATTTTCGAGTAAGTCCTCAAATATATATATATATATATATATGCTATTGAGTATTACTGAAGTATCATATCCTGAAATTTCTTACTGTACACATATATTGTGTCATAAAGCATGTACAATTCTTTCTCATACTTTTGGTCATTCGTTTCCTGCATTTTCATTTATTCTTTTATTTTTCAGGGTACGTATATCCCATTTGTACGAAAGAGCCCCTACGAAAGAGCAACTTCGTCGGCTATAACCCCCTTGTTGCTGGATGGGGAGCATTAAGATATAGTAAGTGATATCAATTTTATAATAAAATTAAACAGTTCCAATCTTAAATATCTTTCTTATTTTCTTCGTAGGACGACCACGACGTAATGCATTAATGGAAGTACAAATGCCAGTGATTAAGAACGCCGAATGCAAAATAGCTTATTCCAAATTTCCTAATGCACCTGATATCACTGATGGTATAATATGCGCCGAACATGCTCAGGGTGGAGAGGATTCTTGTACGGTAATTAAGTTACAGAGTTACTACAAACTATACGGTATCTGAAGACACGTTAATTCGAATTAACATCAAATCGACGTCTTAAACATTAGAAATAATAGATAAACACAATTTAATAATCTTGCCCACTTCTCACACCTCATTGTGGTATTTAATCTAATTTCCTTCTAATCTTAGTTTTGCTCAAAATACATATAACATGTACATTATAAATTGGAGTATTTCAATACACAAATCAATAGAAGATTATTACTGTATATAAGTATAATTTCAATACAATTCGATCGATATATTTCAGTATCTTTGATTAAAAATTTAACGATCCTTTCAGGCTGACCGCGGCGGACCACTGCTGATACAACATGAATTAACCTCGTATTTAATAGGTATTGTGTCTTACGCTTATAAGTGCGGCACAGCTGGCTATCCCAGCGTTTACACTAGGGTCACATCGTACCTTGACTTCATTCTCCAAGCGATGCAATAATATGATATTACTGTTCCATAAATATCATTGTGTAAAAAACGTAAAGTTGGATTTTCTTATTGTGGAGATAAGAAACAGCTCAAACTTACATTGTTTTGTACGTTACAAATTATAGGCTTAAAATGTACGAAATGTAACTTTGAAACGACACTAATTTTTTACGCACGATAAACCTCCACGACTTAGGTATGTAAAGATGATAAACGTATATTAATTCTATTAATTTGGTAATAATAAACCAACTTTCTGAGAAGTTCTGTAAATTTCGTTTCTGTTGTATCAAGAGAATAATGGAATATTCCACTTAGATCGTATACTTCTTGTATGTACATACAAAATTTTCCGGCTAATCTAAAACACTTCATAAGATAGAGAGCTTCTGGAAATTCGGACACAGAGAGTGCATAAAATACAAGATATGTCTCGTGTCTTTCAAAATTATTTTTTATTCGCTAAAAACGTCCTGTGTACTCATGCAATCACATGCAACCTTGAAACTTCACTTATTTTTTATCACTTTCCAATTCAATACACTGTTTCTGCATTTTTGACTATATGGGAGAGAAATTTCCATTCAGCCAAAGGTGTACTTACAGATTATAGATTCCTATACGACTCTCGGTAAAAATTTATCCGCACTCCAGATAGTTAAAACTTCTGTCGACCGTACTGATCCATCTGCACTCTTCGTATGACGTCAATATCTGTTCAGTGCTGCTGCGTAGGTTTCATTGTGTTACGTCGATTCGTTTGTGACCGTTGCGCGAGTAATAGCGCTTTGCAATGGTGATTTGCAGGAAAACAGTGCAGGATGCTGTGATTCGTTTCTTGTGGTCGGAGGTTATATTTGATGCCTATATTTATCAAAGATTTAATGCACATTATGGAGAAAGTGTTTTGTCACGAAGTGTGTTTGAATGGGCACAAAAGTTCAAAGAAGATCGCACAAGTGTTATGAAAAAACAGCTGGACGCCCGTCCACATCCACGATGACAACATTGAACGTGCTCATGAACTTATGCTCTATGGAATAGACGAGTGACGCTGGATAATGTGGCAAATCATTTGCAAATGAGCCACGGCTCTGCTTATGCAATAGTGCACGACAGATTTGGGTTTTAAAAAGTTTGTGCGAGATGGATGCCGAGAAAGCTGATGAAAAGGTGAAGACGACGATGCATTCGTGGTTCGCAGCTCAGCCCAAAACATTTTTTAATGAGAAAATACGAAGGTCCTTCAGCAAATGGACAAAGTGTATACAGAAATTGAGTGATTATGTCAAAAAATGATGTATGTCTTTTTTGACAATTGCTTAAAATAAATTCTATACCGACAGAGCGGGTAACTTTTTACTCACCCTCGTAAGACACTTAAATTTCCAATCTATTATGATGAATAAAAGAGCTTATACTATTAAATCTAATTGTATTTTGTTGCATGAGAGTACACGTGTATGTGATGTACATTACCTTTATATCCCCTTGAACGCTTCAATATTGCGCATATATACTATATTTTGTACAGCTTCTATAAAATTTTGTATGTTTGTTTAGGCTGTTAATCTAGAGGCTGGAGTACAAAGAAGTGGCACAATGATGTGGGCTGATGACATTTATAATTATCAAGGAATCACCCCTACATTCGCTCAGGTATATATCGTTGACTATAATGTATTTAACATATATGATTGTTAGAATATTAATAATTAATTTTTAATTCTATCAGAATTTTAATGAAACTGTCCCTTGGGAAGGAAGAACTGATACCTTGATATCACGGTTTATACATCCTATATGTACGACAAATTTTAGAACATTATATAACGAAGAACCAGATCGTCGTGGCCATGTGATGTGAATAAAAGGACTTGAATTTGATGATATTTTTATAATGTTAGATAACATAACTAAGTATCTTCACAGTAAGATAGGATGACATGGTTTACATGATCTTAATGTTGTTCACTTGAGTGATGATATTATAAGGAAAAGTGTAATATCACAGGTAGGATGATTCATAATTTAGAACTACTAACTCATGTATGTATTAAAAATTAAAGAAATATATTAAATTTTATAGGATATTTATGTTTAGTAACCAGTAATTCAGAGATTGGTATTCATGGTTACTATAACGAGGCTGTAGAAACGCACCCTTTCTTCTTTGCAAATGGTCCTGTATTTATGTCTAAGTCGAAACTGGAACCTCTGAATAATTTAGATTTATTCTTGTCATTTTCTAAAATACTTATCTACAGTATACCATAAGGAATGATACCGTATCACACCTAATCAAGTGCCTTAAGAAACATCAACAGGATATCACAGTAATCCCTTATCGACTGATATGTAAGTAAAAGTTATGTGTCATTGTTATACACAGTTATGTGTTAGTGTTATACACAGTTATTTATCATTTTCTATTAATTCAGTTGTAGCCACTACAATATCTATGACACCGGTAGTAATTATAAGATCAATAATGATGTTCTATAAGAGGAAATGATGATTAGGAACAAAAACTTACAGGTAAGTCAAAGTATATGTTATTTGCCATTTGAAAAGAAAGTTACTAACTTAGAATTTTTTGATAAATAATAATTGTGCAAAATATATTGGATTTCAAATTTGTCAAAAATTGAAATTTAAGAAGCATTGTAATAATATAACATTAATATTTTGATTTTTCAGGAGATATCATGCGGTGGATGGATAATATGTAAAAAATATTAAGCAGTATATGAATTTTCATATTGCGTAGAGATAACAAAATGAATTTTAAAAAATGTCGACATGGTAATAAGAAATAGCATCATGATAAAGAATATATAAACACAGTTTCATTTTTTATAAATAAAAATTTGTTGTTCCAGATTTTGAAATATAGTGAAACGTTTAATTAGTATCTTAATATCTTTAAATAATTATTATTTTAGAATCAATTGTAATTGTATCATACGTACTTTCGTGCAAGAACATATGTAATTTTGAAGTAGTTATTATTAGGAAATTGTTAGACGCGAACAGTATGCGAAAAGTTAGTATGCAGTGTAATAATTATCAATCAAAACACAAGAATTAAATTCTTGAGGAAAAAATTTCCGGAATTTCTTATTTACATGATTATAAAGAAATCCATAATAAAAAGGAGCTGCTTTCTAATACTTCTCTTCCTTGTAGTGCCTACGTTAATAATAACGAGGTTCGACTTTTTGTTTTTAGAGGGATACTGGAAAATTTGAAAGTACAGTACCATTGGGAAGAAAATCACGATATTGAAAACGATATTTGCAAGTAAATTTCCAAAAAATCTGTTTTCAAATTTTCGCTTTCTATTTCACATTAAAAGAAAGGGCTGCCTTCTTTCTCTGAAGACAAAACAAACATTCTGAATCTCGTATCAATGAATGATGTCAATAAGTTATTTTTCTTTTCAGATTGAACAATATTCCAGATTTATTCATAATTTCATACTACGCGAAGAATAGACTTTCATAGGTATATAAAGGAAATATTAAGTATAGGGAAACTCTTTTTCGTTGTAGGTGACATATGCTTCACGGTTGAACACATGTATTTTTGAACACATATAAATGAAAAAGTACTCTTATGGAGAAAAAGAATTGATACCTTCGATTGACATTAGATAATGTATATAAACTTATGAACAATCACTATCAGTTTGTATTTTAGGTGCACACGCAGATTTGTTGGAGTTCTTATAAAATGTACATCCTGTACGAACGTTTTATTCTTCCAAATTTTACGATACTATGTCTCATATAATAACTATATGGATTAAACGTAATATAAATGATCCGAAAATAGACTCGAACGACATTAATTGTCTTTCTATTTATACCAATATCGAAAATACAAGTAAAGCTGGAGCAGTAGGATGCAAGAATGGACTATTTATTATTTTAAACCAAATCATAGCATATTCAGAATGCACAGTATTATCATGAAATGTAAATGAATCAGTTGTAAACGAACGATTTTACTGTAAAATCATTGCCTCCTTTTTTTCATCTGAAATATAGCAGCAATGAGTACATTCTTTTAATATATAATAAAACGAGATATCTTTATAAAGTTACATATGTCATCACTGGTAACTGTTATCTCGTATGACACCAAATATACCGTTAGTATGGAATGATATTTTTATGAAGATATACTTTAATGATAGATTTTATGAATGAAACGTTATATAAGAAAAATTATCTCTTGTTATTCTATGATGTGTAGTAGCTAATGAAGATTAATTTTACAAAGTATTGGAGCAAAAGAGAATTAAAAAATTAAAAAGATCTAAATAAGATTGTTCGTGTGGCTTAATTATCTCAATTGTGGTACACCACTTGTTACATTCTAACTAATTAGCGCTAAACAATAACTTGCAAATATTAAAGATATTAACACCTTAATATTAACACCTAAAGGTTTTCAGGAAATTTTATAATATTTGATTATTGTATATCTAGTCATTGATTGATAAAATTTCTTGTATAAGCATAGATCGAGGTTGACGTCATACGCAGATTGCATATCATTGACAGGTATCGTTTTAATTTATTTTATGGCTAGAATCATTTGAATATTATACGAATAATTATTTCCATTCGAACGATTAATAAATCACGTACCTATAAAAGATATATTATGAAAAAGACGTGACGAAACAAAAAAATATTGGAAATTCCGTTGTCATTAGATCAATTATTTTTGCAATGATTTTTATTTCCATGTAATTACATATGAAATGGGTAATTCATTAACATCTCCTCGAATCGAATATAATTCGTTACACTTCACAACGATTCAAATAATGGACGGGAAATATATAATAACTTTCCTGTCCTTGCGTTAAAATAGTACTGTACAAATCAGATGATACAGGAAATACCCAAAAAACCCAATTACATCCACATTGCATGACAGCACACTTGCAATGGATTTTTGTGATTTCAATGTCACAGACAATGACACAACTAATCAGAACACGTTCGAGGCTATAGACATTGAAATTACCGCGTGTTTAATACGTTTAAAGCATAAATCTAAATTTCACGCGATTATTTCTTTGTACATTGTGAAACTCTTAAATTATCTTAATCGAATAAATAATCCTAATGTAATAAAACATCTTGAAATAGACCTAGATATCTGAAACAGAAACTCGAAGGATAAGAAATCCTAAAAGGTACTAATCCTAAAATAACAAACTCCTAAATAATAAACAAGTGATAAAACCTGTTATAAATAATAAAGCTTACCTGGAATAATCAAATCCTAACTAATCGAAAATAAAATAAGGCAAGCAATTCTTAATCTTTCAAGTAATTTTTCCGAAAACACAGAAAGATAGAGAAATTAAAAAGACGCAGCACAAATTGCAGCACAATGAAAGTTTCAGAGCGATGAATACGATCGTATTAAACTAAATAATTTTCAAAAGTGAAATTACACTGAAACGTATATCGATGATATTTGTCATTTCTACGATCTGTTTCGCTTGATCGTGTTTCTTTTCTGATGTAAATTCAATTTATAATACGAACTAAGTTTCCTTTATTATTATTAGTTCTGCGTCTTTTTAATTCGTCACTTCTTTTATTTCAGAACAATGACGGGCTCCAAGATGCTGTTCGGATGTTTGGCGTTAATTGCTTTTCTGCATCCATTAGTTCACGTTTGTACTTCGAGTAGTACAGCTCAAGGTTTGTACTTCGAGTTGTCTTTTTCCATGCACTTCAAATTCCAATACGATCTGGTCACGTGGCCTTCGTACAATTTCGAAATTTTACCTGTTTGGTAATCGTCAATGAAAAAAGAAGTTATGCGTGACCTCAACACATTGAAACAATTTTTATGATTTTTTATTTGCCGGTTGGTCAGCAAGTTAATGGAAAAATTTCACTTAACTATTCGCGTTAATTTCTTCGGTTTAACTTTTGGGAAATGCTTCGTTAGCTTCGGGAATATTCCAACGATTCGTTTTACGTACAAAATAAGCATGATAAATATTACATCGCGATAATGTAATATCGGAATATATTAAAGGTGTAATTTTGTCCGATTAATTATAATTTATTAATAATGGATTGAAAATACAGATATTAGTTAGACAGAGAAACGATGTTTGATTAACAGGAAAACTAAATGCAACGCTCGTATTTACAACAAATAACTTGACAACTATTTGGTAACTCTCTCTCTCTCTCTCTCTCTCTCTCTCTCTCACTAGCAACTCTAACACTCGACAACACTCGCAACTCAATTCTAACGACTCTATGCTTCGACGTCTCGATCAACTCTGATTCTCGCAACACGCACACTTTTCGATTCGCCTTGGATAGCGAAACCGTCCTTCTTCTAACGCGTTTTTAAAACGCGATGGCGCTATCACTTTCTAAAAGCGTCGTCTTTACATTTCCGATGGCCACGGGCACATCCGACTGCCAGATATACAATGTATTATAAGAGTATCATTACCATACTTTTCATGAAAAGAGCAATTTTTCTTGATAACTATACTCTGTAACATAGATTGAAGTCGCTGATTTGATCCCTCTGATATCGTTGTCTTATGAGAGTCTCGCCTGGTCTTGATTGGTTCTGTTGACTCTTATCGTTATGAAAAATCGATTCGTTGTGTACCTTTTTTGTATAGAGAATTATTTTGTGGTAGAATATAATGTTGTAATATTTGTGGTCTTTACTTTACTAATTTTGTCACTGAGCCGCTCTTTGGTTCGTTGAGCGATTCATACTCCGCATATATTCCGTACTTGCTTCGCTTGGTACTTTTATAATTTTCGCAGTTACAATAAAAAATTTAATTCTTAACAGATTAAAGATTTAACCTCTTGCTTTATAGTGTACAATAATTTTTTTTTTTTTTCGTATAGGTTATGTGATCCATAGTTTGAGTAAGTAGTACATATATATATATATATATATTTCCTCCCACTGCGATGATCGCACTATATTTCATATATATATATATATATATATATGACAGATATATATATATATATATTTAGACAGATTAACACATAACACTTCTTATATATAAACATCAATTCGAAGTTATCAGCTTGGAGAAATTGGTCGATTAATACCTGTAGATTGTCTGTCTCGATGAAAGAATTAAAGAGAGCAAAAACATGATAATGCCGCTAATATAATATTCCTTCTTTCTTGTATCTGTCTGCCTCTCAGGTCGTTTTACTAATTACAATAAGTAATTTCGACTTCTTTGCGCTCTCTTTTAACGCATTCGAGACCGAAAGAAATTCATATCAGTCAGTAGGCAAGGGTATAATATACATATTTTATATATAACTTATGTAGTAATGTATATATCATGTTAATTTCATATTTTTTTCAATATAGAATTATTATATATATATATATATATATATATATATATATATATATATATAACTGTACATAATACGTTATAGAATAACATAGTATATAATTTTATATTTTAAAAATATGAGGCATACTATTTAAGATTGTCATCGATTTAAAATCAAAGTATGAAAAGGATACCCTGGAGAGAGTAAAACACAGAATCATTCCAACTAAACATTCAGATCGTACCGACACCTAGGTATCGTTTTACAATTAAATCTCGGTCTCGAATGGATTAAAATGAAATACATACTTGCAGCTTCAACATCTTCAATATCGAGGAGATTCAAACTTTACAAATAAAAGCGGCCTGTTCCCCTTTCCACGACAGACTCTCATACCATATCCGCTCTTATCCAGGCTTTTACTTGAAACCAGCAATGCGTTCATTTACAATTTAAATTTACCCGGACCATCTACTGAATCGTCAGCCTTTTATAAATATATAATGAACCCAGAACATGTGCCTGTGCCCCTGGTATCGATGTTCGGCTTGTGATGTTCGTACCGGAACCTTCGCACAATTTCAATTTGTCACGCGTGAACATCGATTCTTCCAAGGGTCTCAGCTTTATGCGGCTAAATCCTTTAGAACGATTAAAATGATACTAATGATATGGTATTTTTTACAAAGATTTAACATATCCATAAAATAGGAAGTTTCGTGCTCTCCTATTTTATATTAATTATAAATTAATAAGTTTTATATGTGTTATTTATAGATCTAATAAATTTTGTATTGGTTTACAGCAGGTGCTCCGGGTATAAACAGACGACAAACGAACAAATAGAAATTCAAACTATTGTCGTTGTTTAACTCGCATGGGACTATAAGCTCGAATTGGACTTAAACGTTACGATCGTCGAGAATAATTACTATGTGTACCCTGTACGACGGGCAGAGAATCTTAAGTTATTAACGGCAATTCCTTTGTGCATAATTCAGGTTTATTAACAACCTGTAATGGATAATCATCGATGAACTCTTTTTGAATAAAGTTCACATTTATAAAGCAAACACTATAAAATACGACAGGACAATTGTAATCGATAAATGACATTTTATTAGGATATTATAAGAAGCTAAGATATCGAGGTACATTAAAATTGAGTCCGCTGCAACCCTCATGACATTTAAAATCCTACGCGTATATTGAGTAAAGTTGTTATATTAAATATAATCATATTAAATACAAGCTCGTCCGCTGGATTCCCAAATTATTTGGTTAAATACTTTGAATACGAGAATACCGAGTGTTAACAGTAGTAAATCCTCTATATGGTATGTCTACTTTGCTATCTTGAATAGGTAAATAACATTTCACTTTAACGCATTTAACCAATATTAACATTTAACATTTAACCAATATTATACGCATATGCACATAATGTTACTGTTACATATAATGATATATACGTAGATATACACGTTAATTAAATCCTCTATATGGTATTTTTATATCAGTATCGTAAACATTGTAAACCGGAAATCTTTTATTACACACGTACATATACAGTCAATATTATTGTTACATATAGTGATACATACGTTGATCCACACATTAATTAAATCCTCTATATAGTTTCTCGAGTAGTTCTCTTCAATACCGTTATATCGATGAACTCTTTTTGAATAAAGTTCACATTTATAAAGCAAACACAATAAAATACGACAGGACAATTGTAATCGATAAATGACAGTTTATTAGGATATTATAAGAAGCTAAAATATCGAGTTCTAATTGTGAATATCAAGCGCTCGTCGTTCGATGAGATTACCAATATTTTCTTCCTGCTCCTCTACATGGCGCTACGCAGGACTCGCTTCTGAGCACGTCTTTCTCGTTGGAGGCTTAATCTTTCTTTTCTTTTCCAGTAGAATTTTTACACAATTCTTTCTCCCTTTTATCATTAAATTACCTGTAATTCTTAACGATCTTTAATCTTTGTCGCTTCTTCCCTATATATATATTTTTGTTTACTTTTCTCCGTAGCGAATTTTGTCTTTCTGACGCAGGATTAGGTTCCTGGACTTAGGGAGTTGCTACACGCCAGCTCCACCATGGCGACGGCATTCACTAGGCAGCCTAGATAGCCACCTTTCAGCTCACGCTTCGGGACACTTTTTTCGCTGAGATTCTCCGCGATGAGGCATGAAAGCAGAGACCACCGTCTGCGGAGGCATGATTATTCTATTGTTCCTTTTAACGAGTAATCGTTTTACTCGAGTCCTCTTACTAAACCGTAAGTACAAAAGACTATTATACTTAGATAGGTACTTGGTCTCAAGAACCAACTTATTTTGGTCTTTCGATTAAGTTCTTAATTAAATGCTCAATTAGATATTCATAAATATATCTTCATAATATTTCCCTCATCTATTTCTTTGACATTCTAGCAACCTCGTTAAGACGTCCGCCACTTCAACTTCTATCTACAAGTGGCAAAAACTGAAGCTGACCTTCTTCATGGAGAAACATGCCGGAAATGGCATCCGCACGTGTGAATAATTATACTCAGTGTCCAGGTAGTTCTTTCGATCATCCGATAGAAGTCGTTTCTGTTTTTCAGAGTTCGTTCACGCCTCCAGAATGTAAAAATATCCAAGGAAGTACCATTAGGAAGCAATGAAATTCAGAGCTTCTGTGGTTATTCCTTTTTCTGATTGTTTCTTTTCTTTGCCCAAAATGGATGATTTCTATATCAAATTGTTTATTCGTATTTTTTTTAATATTCCTTGAGATTTTCAATCAACTCGATTTCGAATTTCTTAGCACCCGATCTTCTGGTTGACGTCGTTAAGAAAGAGGAACGAGTGCACAGGAAGCATGGTCGGCGTGAGCATGATTAGATCTGCCCGATGACCTTGCCAGTGATAATAGCGGTTCGTTAAGGTGGTTGCAGTCTTGGTTTGCTTCTGTTTCGATTTCCAGCGAACTCGTCAGCCGGCATGGCTTCAGAGATGCTCCCCCTGAAACAAGTCGAAGGGAAATAATTAATGGACTCTCTGTTCGATTGTACGTGGATGACAAGCTGACCGTAAAAAGAAATATACAAATACGATTAGAAAATATAATCCGAACCCCTTTCGGTTTGATCTGAAGGTTTCTTTTTCTAGACGGAACCAAAGATTCTTATCTGGTTTATGGTGAGCTAAGGAACTCTTTGAAAACAGCATTTATAACTTTCGAAAAAGAGACAGGTATTTCTTGCGCGAACAATTGAATAATTAATTCGTTCTCTAAATATCCTTATTTGTTGTTCCTAAAATACATAATGATTGGAAGCTTCTTACGGGAAGCGCAATCAGCCGCTGATATCATTGAAGTCGAAACGCCATTAAAACCATATTACGATTCGCATGCGACATGCTCCATTCATGAAAACACAAAAGCAATAAACAAGTACAAATCAACGAAATAAATCCTCCGAGAACGAGACGTTACAGGAATTATACCATTGCGAGGATACAAAAGACTTGCTCATGAGCTACTTCCTTCAAGTAGTTGAGCGGTGTATTTTCCGGTCGTTAACTTCCATATAATGGGATATTAAAGAGTACGGACACAACGCTGCTATTTTTCAACTGTTCATTATCAAATTACGCAGCGGGAATCGTTGCAACGACAAAACTGTAACGACTCGTACCTGCGTATCTTCCATTTAGCTACGGTAAACGCTGACTTGTCTGCGTTTTTTTTTTTCACTTCCTCGTTACGGAAACCAGGAAAAGTGATTCATAATACAGTTTCTAACTGTACTTCTCGCGATTCTTCCTTAGAAACAAGCAATTGCTTCTTTTCAATTTCCTAAACCTATAATAAAACAGTCCATTCCTTGAATAGAAATTAACTTTAAAACTTTAGGCGCATACATTGTACGTATCGTATGTATGTATTTTGATTTGAAAAGAAACGCGGCAAACGCCTTTGAAAAGACGTTAGGTTTTCAACACCTTAACTAACTTAATTCCAGCGAGTCGTAAATCTGCTGCATCTCCAACATCTGAATATCCATCTTTTACAATGACTTGTTCTCCAACTTATTAAAATTACATCTCCCCCGTTGCACCGACCTTCTTTAAAGGTTCCCGCGGCAGGTTGAACCCGCATCACGTATCTTCCCTCTTCCTTCCACCCCTGTTCCCTTTCTCTTTCTATCGGACGGGAAGAGCGGGAACGCTTAAAACGCGCGAATCACGCGAGCGCCTCACGATTTGCGAAACATCACGTGAAAATCACCGATCCGATCTCCGTGCGCGCGGTGCACCGTGGGGGTAACGATTAAATCGACAGGATATACTTTATTGGCTATTCCGTTATTACAGGCTGTAGTTGGCGGGGAAATAGTCATTATGGATCGATGAACTCCATTGTAACAACGCACCTTCGAATTGCATCGGAAACGCTTCTGTATTGCGTGCACCGTATAACCTATCATCGTCTGTTTAGGGTAAATCAGTGGATCGGAAGTTACGTTTCTATGTTTCTCGCCTGTCAGTATAACACTGTGCAAGAGATACAGCAAGATCCTAAAATCATTCGAGTACAAGTAGCGTAAAATGGTCGTTTAAATTTCAATAAATTAACTATTCATACGTTAATTGTACGCGGTCAGGATTAAGGGGTACGGCGATGGAGAAGATTTTGTTAGCTAGATGTTGAGTAAATAATCGAAGATGATAATTTTATAAATGTTTCGTATTTATGATGATGGAAAAGATTTAATTTGAGTTACGTTACGTTTGAATAAGATAGACTTTTCCAAGAGTGGAGGATTTGTAGAGATAGTGGACGTAATAGTAGTATGATTTAATACTTGATGTGTCTTTTTTTTCTTTGACATATAGGTCACTGTGGGGAGTAATATTGATCTAGATATAACTATCTTTTCTGAGAAGTACGTATATGCTTATGGGAACTATGTTTGGTTAATCAATAGAGCCATTCTTTTGAGAAATTGAATCTAGAAGAATTCGACGATACTTTGCCTTGTTTCAATAGTACATCATTTTAAAGAAACGCCTGCGATTATAGTATATAATAGCACATAGGTATATGCAAAATTGCATTTTCAAATAATTAAATCAAAAATATAGGAATGTATCAATGGGAAGAATATTTGTTAAAGATCTTTCCTTTTTAATCAAATTCGTCCAACAACCCCATTCTCGCAAACATAAAATGAACGGTGCCTTTCTCAAAGAAACAAGAAGAAAATTGCTGTCGTTCTAAAGTTCTTCTCCATTGCTAAACTACCGTTCGTGTTTCTAGTTACACTCCAATTATTCGATTGTAAGAAGCAAGCAATCCCTCCATCCAAGGGCTAGATATAGTTTCTCGAGTAGTTCTCTTCAATACCGTTATATCGATGAACTCTTTTCGAATAAAGTTCACATTTATAAAGCAAACACAATAAAATACGACAGGACAATTGTAATCGATAAATAACATTTTATTAGGATATTATAAGAAGCTAAGATATCGAGTTCTAATTGTGAATATCAAGCGCTCGTCGTTCGAGGAGATTACCAATATTTTCTTCCTTAACAATATTAATTACGAAGTTTCGATACCGTTTATGACATTAAGATCTCTTAATAAAGTTGTATCGTTAAAATCTTACTGTTCCTAGGGAAAATATATAGTTAATATATATAGTTAAATATATGTCGGAGATGAAAGGACACCGGAACCTTGGGATAGCCCCGCAACATTGCAATCTAAAGGCCACTATAACTGTAACTAAACTATTGTAGTTATTCAATCCGATTGTAATTGTTCGAGATTAGTGACGGTGAGCTTTGGCTCGAGGTGACAGTCTGTCGCCCAACGTAGCCGCGGTCAAGGGATGAACGCTTTGCCTAACAAAGGTATGGAGTAATTCTATAGCTCTCCTTAAAAGAAATATTCGTGGCGACACGCGACAGTAAACATTCCAACGGTTTCTGTCCCGTGGCTCGCCACACGCAGAGCCTATTCTTCGAGTAAGATGATTGCCAGATGTCGATGCGTCTCCACAGTACATGTTCGGCTAGCCCGAGGGCCCGTTATAAATCTTAAGGTTTAGTTAACTAAAGTCCTTCAAACAGACAAACAGTCTTTGTCCTAACTACGGGAAGATAGGGGAGACATATTTTTCAACGAGCGGCGTCTCCCACTAGCAACTTTCCCTCGAGGGCGGCTAGCATCTTTTTCTAACCACCGATATGGAGATTGACCAATTAGCAGCAACGTCAATTTCCCTTACTTCCTAAACGAAGGCTTTCCTCGACGAATCCGATGATCTCGTGTCCTTAGACACACCCCAGTATAGTTTTTCCTCTGTGGAATCATCGGGACGGGACGCGCATTCTTTGACGCGCTCCCGTCGACCAAAGAGTAACGTCTTTACGCTCAGCAATTATCGTTTACGAGTCAGACTTAGATTCAGCGAGAACGCCTATCTGTCATCCCGTTGGCCGCGGATTCGTTATTGAACCGGAGACCACTGTCACTAGTGCCGCGGACGTCTCACCGCCGTGGTAGATTGTCAAACCTGTGTTATTCATACCTGTGTCAATAAATCGTATCTTCGTTACACCGCAACGATGGCTACCTTCAACGAAGACTCCTCAAATACCGACAACCCTATCCCCCCTGCTTCTCCGACATATAATTAATTAAAAAGGGGGAAATATAATTCTGTAATATCGTAGAATAGCTTTGATTGAAGATCGGCTGAAATTAGAAAACACCGTGTACGTCGTCTTTTTGTAGTTTGTTTACATCCAAGAGCGCCTAGTAACAGTGACGCGAGAAAAGATAAACAGCGTCAAAACAGAAGTACGGTTTCATATTTCAAGGAGTGGCAATCGAGAGGCCAGAGCATGTGAGCCAGAAAGTGTGTGCGTGTGCGTGTGCGTGTGCGTGTGTGCGTGCGTGTGTGTGTGTGTGTGTGTGTGTGAGAGGACGAGAGCAAGAGCGAGCACGACCGAGCAGGAATGCATTGGCGAGGGTCAGAGTTGATCGAGACGTCGAAGCATAGAGTCGTTAGAATTGTCGAGTGTTAGAGTTGCCAGTGAGAGAGAGAGAGAGAGAGAGAGAGAGAGAGAGAGAGAGAGAGAGAGTTACCAAATATAAAAAATACGAGCGTTGCATTTAGTTTTCCTGTTAATCAAACATCGTTTCTCTGTCTAACTAATATCTGTATTTTCAATCCATTATTAATAAATTATAATTAATCGGACAAAATTACACCTTTAATATATTCCGATATTACAATAACTTACCTTTTTCTACGTCAATGGACACGAAAGACGTTGAGTGAGGAATTAGAACAAGTGTGGATCGTTGGAAACCACTATGCTGCGGTCTACCATTCGTTTTACCCTATATATACCACGGAACAAAGGATAATTTTCACCGGCTTGGCTATGGCTACTGGTGTGGATCCAAGTATTCGGGCCATACTAGACGCTATGCAGAAGCAGAACGAAATCAAGTTAAGAAAACTGTTAAAGGAGACTATTAAAGCAGCGACTGATTTCCGTTGAGATAATAGGGGTGATTGAGTTTGTATAACACTGTGATTCACTGAATTATAAATTATATATTTCCAACACTTAGATTACACTGACGTAGAGAAATAAATAGTTAACAACTTGTCGCACGAAGATGTGATAGATATGTACGCTAGAGCAGGGCTCTTATAATGGAAATTAATGTATTAATGGACTTAGCACTATAATATATTTAGGAGAGAAGATGTATGTTCGACAACACCGAGAACCGACAAAAGATTTTCGTGAAGTATGCGACTCTCGCGCTATGTGTAGACTGCCGCGTTAGGCGTTAGTTTTTAGACTGTCTGTCGCTCTTTTTCTAATACGGAAGAAAAGTTCGGTGTGGGTGTGCCCCTGTGCCTAAAGAACGCGGATTCGTTGTTCCCACTTTCGTTAGGAAAAGTGAGGGTAACGAACCGCGGTGTCGATTGGTCATGACCTGCACTACTGCTCGAAGGGATGAGTAGGAAGTCTCCTACCATCGTGGTGGATAGATGACTGTGTGCGTGAGGAAAACATAGCTTGTTTTATTAGAGGGCTATTCGGATTTTCCTAATGGGTGCATACCCGCTTTCTCCGTGTTTTAAGTACGCCTAATAAACCCAAGGACCTCTCTAAAAACCGACTGTGTTTCGAGAATATTTTTAAGCTTTAGAAATTCTTCAAGACAAACGGATTGAAGACACATGGCGAAACAATACAGGGAAGTGAAAGTTATGGTGGGTCCTTAGGTTTATTGAGGGTCGAAGTGACGTTACGCAGGCTGGTTGTTGTCCGGTGGCGCGAGCTGGCGCGGGCTGGCGTGCAGATGTTTTAGGCGGCGTAACAACAAGGAAGATCCTAGAAAATGAGAAGGGTGGATTAGAAGAACGAAGAAAACTCGAAGAAGATACAAAAGAAGAAACTACAGAGACAGAAGTCAATTCAAAAGGTATATTAAATAATAAGTGCGATTTACTTGATACCGAAAGAGCTATTGAAATTAATGATACGGTTCAAGATATTAAATTTACTGAAGGTAGAAGCCGCACTCAAAATGATATGGAAGATGTAGTAGAAGATTCACAAGAATTATCTAATAAAAGTAAGTTATCAGAAATAAGGATTGCACTTAACAAAATTGAATATACAAAAACTATTTTACGGAATAAAAAGAATTCATTAGAAAGAGAAAGAGGAGTAAGGGGAAAGAAGAAAATGTACAGACAGAAATTATTTCAAAAAATATATCAGATGATAAATGTGATTTGCTTTAGAAAAAAAAAAAAAAATATTATCCACAAACTACATTAGGAATTTATCTATTTTAGTGAGGAGAAAGAGAAAGGATAGAGGAGTTGATCAATAGACTGTGGATTTTGAAGCGTTTATGAAAAACTTACAATTTTAATAAAATATTCAATGTAAAGTCTTTGTTATAATATTCAGATAGATAGATGAAAAAAATACTGAATTTGCATAATTACTCATGGCTTATTGATCAATCATGCGACTCGTTCAGAGGTAACTCGAGTTGTAAAGGCGACAATTTATTAAAAATGGTATATCTGACGTACGATGCATTTGCTCATGTTAAACTATTTAAATAAGTATAAAAATCACGCGAAAAAAAAATCTACTGAAAATAATGTTGAACTAGTTAATAATAGTAAATCATATAGTGAAACACAAACCTTAAATCAAGATTTTAAGTTCAAAAAAAAAAAAAAAAGAAAGAAGAAGAAAGAAGTTGATAAAATGACAGCAATAAAATGACCAAAAATTGAATTACGATCCCGAGCATCAACTCGCTGATCTTCAAGTAGAATGTTCCGACAAAGACAGGACGACACAAGAGTTCGAGAAGCACATAGAGGACATGAAGGAGGAAGTGCAAAAATTAGAATTGCAACTCGACGAGTTACAAAAAAAAGAAAAACACACACGCACGTAAAAAGAGTTCAATCTTTTGGAATACAAATGGAAGAACTAACAATAAAATTAGAAGAAATAACACAGAAGAAATAAGTCACCAATATGAAATTGCCTGATGGCTGATGTTGATCGTTGACGTTTATAATGATTGAATTTCGTCCACGGCGCCATCTGGATCCTTGTTGAAAAATTCAAATAGCCGCAACAGCACCATTGAGCTCATCACGTTTGTTGGTGAGTCGAGGAGCTGGAGGATTTCTCATCCTCAAGGACATAAATTTCACCGGTTCCGGTAATGTTTTTTACATGGTCCAAGCATTCGAAATCACAACATCGCTTTCCAAGACGAAATTTCCTGCATGGCTGTAGTAAACAGAAATCGATCAATTGTACAGATCAATCGTCACTCGACTGCTCGAGAATTCAGGTCATCCAGAGAATAGAATAGAGACGTGGAAAAATGTAGTGCGATCATCGCAGTGGGAGGAAATAGGGGGATAGGGACCAAATGAATGAACGAGATGTTAAGGACAACTGACGACAGGTTCTTCTTTTGTCGAGAATTGCATGTTTGTGAATGGTTTGTGGGTGGTTAGGTGGAGAGAATTGAAGAGTTTGGAGGTGACTGGAAGAGTGTTTTGGGCAAGGTAGATTGCAGAATGGTTGCGGTAGCATTGTGTTAATTATGGGTTTGTACATGTAATCTTTGTATGTATCACTACATAGAACCTAACGTATATTTTTAATAATACATCAGAGTTTTAGTTATTTCATAGCTATGAATTTTATACTCTATAATCTTGACGTTTTATTTCACAGAAGCGTTTGAATATCCATAAAAATTAAATGAACCAATGTATTCATTATCTTATAGAGAAGATATATTATTTTTAATTATGTTCCAATTATTTATCATGATCCTGATTTCCTTATTCTGAAAATTTGAAAGGAAGTTTTGTAGTTTGATACTTTCAGCGACAAAGGGTCAATATTGCTTTAGTATATTTCGTCACATATACATGTATATCTATATATCCACCGAAAATGCGCTCTTGTAGACAAACGCTCGATTCGCGTCATAGCTTTTAAAGCTTGTCGCATCTCAATCAGTTGGAAAAAGTTTTTCCTGTAGCATATTTTATTTTTACGAACCAACAAGGTCTTTGTTTATTTCCTTCTTTTTTTTGCTCTAATTCCCCCATTGTTTTTTCAAGGATAGTATTTCAGAGCCATTAGTCAAGTTCATTGTAACAATAAACGTACGTTTCGGAAACATTTTGTGCTGTGAAACAGAATACACTAAAGTTTGAAGGTCACATCGATTTTCGAAAGTTTATAAATGGAGGTGTATGACAGTATCACCAGCTGTTGCTGTCCCCAAGCGCCAAAATACGTTCTGACTACTATTTTATGTATCTCACAGAAGTATGTCTTCATTCATCATCTCCCATGCCATCCACCAACGTGTTCTTAACATGTTATCTCCTAGTAAAATATTGATGTTGAGTCAGATATCCAACTGAATAATCTTTTCGGTGTCTACTATAAGACATTTAAAACCAAGGCTCGTACACACGTGTGCTTATACGTCAGATGTAATACTTAACAGGAAACCTGCTTATATTAATATTAAATTTATGCATAGTAGGATGTTCGACCTTTGTAAAAATGAAATTATAATACATACAGTTTCACCGTGGAAAAGTGAATCTTTCTAGCATGTCCACGCAAATGCAGGGTAGGGGAGGACTGTGCATGCACCAAACAACTTTACGTTCGTAATTTTTCACACAAATGTACAACTGTAGGGAAAAAATTATCTCTGATTTTTCGGATGTTAGGAATCGACAATATCGCATAACGGAATGCTGTGTTCTACGTATTCTATTTTTGTTACGAAAGTGGTACAAACGAAGTCCACATAAGAATAGTACAACAAAATCGGTTGAGGTTAGGTTATCGTGCAGATATCGCGGCTTTTGCATTGGAAATCACGCAACTGCCAGTCTCGTCGTTCCTTGTAAACGAAAGAAAGGTATTGTAATCGGTCGGAATTAACATAAAACTAGTCGCATGCGACCATATGGCCTGAATGTTCAATAAACGAGAGTAGAGCGCGAGCTATGTGATTCTAACCGTTTAGGCGGAAACTAATGATTGTAACCAGAGCCGAGATATATGCCAATATTACTTTGTTCGACAAAGCGTATAAGATGAGGAGAGAATCGCGATAAGGTAGAACAAGAGACAGATATTCTCTACGTAAAGCAAGTCTGTCAACTAGATTGAAATCCTATAGCTATAACTACAGTGAATCCATATTCTGGCGAATTGTCTTTTCACAAATGAAGCTTCTGAAGAACGGAATTGATACAATAACTACTGTTCATTCGTAACTACTGTTGTAAGAATCTATATATTTGTCTATCTATATCTATATATATCGATCTATATATATTTGTCAGAATGTCATTTTATCAAAAAACCCATTCTCTGTAATCATAGTTTAACGAAGCATAATTAATAGAAGAGGTAGAGCGTTAAGTGGAGATGATTTAATCACAGTTAAGTAGATAAATCTCTATATTAGTCTCTTTAATTAAAATGTTCTACGTTTTATTTGCGTCATTTTTTTCCTTCATCCAATTTAAAATGTTTAAATAACAATAGCCTATACAATATAATTTTATGTAAAAAAATTGATTGTACCATGTTTATTACAGATATTTAACATTTTTGTGTACATACAAAATTTAAATTATACCTCGCTTGAGAACAAAAATTCTATTTGTTTTCCTAACATGTACTAATAATTATTGATCAAAATAGAAAAAGCTGGAGGAGATTACTTAGGAAGATTACTTAGCATCTCATATTCCTGTCAAGGCTCGAACGTTTTATCTTCCTTTAGATTTTCCTAAGTTTCCATTTCTCTGACTTGCTATTTGAGTTAGCTTAGTATACGTGCTATACATAAGTATGTATAGTGTCATGATCGCGACAGTCTTGAGTTACCCACGCTTTATCCTCTGTAAACTATTTATAAAAGAAGAACAAATTACATGTTAGAACTTTCATTCAATTTACCAATACAAATAATTTTAAACAAGAAAAAAGACCTAATGCAGTGGTTTCAACTTAAACATATCCAACAGTTATTTACGAATAAATAGTATAAATCTTTTAGCAACATGAAATTCGCGATATTTATTCAAATATTTATATTTACAGTGCGGCATCAGCAAAGAAAACGTGTTTATCGAAACGTGCGCTATCGATTTTATGATTTTGCCACGCAAACAGGGAAATTGCAACTCAAAATTGAATTCGCACTGCAAAGCGTTGACGTTACGATATCAATTACATACTTCAAAAACACCGAAGGTATCACACGGAATCAGAGAGATTCTATGAGAAGTTAAACGCATAGTCACCCTATTGGGAATAGGATTGCTTTGATTCGAGCTCAAACATAGGGAAAGCTGAAAGAATCTTTTGCGGATCTTCCTTCTTCTCTACATTGGATTTTATACAAAACGACTTTAACCTTTTCAAGGAAATACGGAAATAAGGATTTTAGATAGAGAGATTTATCTGGAAGGAAATGGATAGAAAACGTAGAACCAGTTCTTGTTGGTTGAAAGATTTTTTCTCTTCGCAGAGATTCAAGCTTTAAAGAACGATCAAATATGTGCGCAGCTGACTTACGAGTGAAGTTATTATTAAAAAAAATTGTTAGTTCAATTATCATAAGTTTAAAGATATGTAGATATTGTATTTACATATCGAAAATCAGACAGCAATATTAATTAACACACCTAGTCAAACGCACACGTACTTTAAAACCGTGCTTTAAAATCGATATTCGCTGAAACAATACATCGCTCTGCGCTTCCAATTTGTTTTCGCACGAAGAATCAGTCCACTCATTGTTACCGTCACCATCTCTACCGTAATCTATATTACTCGAATAAATTCTATATCTTGATTGGAAAATCACATATTTTAACGAACTTCCCTATTTTTTGTTTTTTATGACTTTAACTGGCAATTTCCATAATGTTCTATAACTTGACAACAGACTGATAATATTTCAGGATATATATACATACATCATGTTTTTGAGGATTCTGTAGTAAAATAATTATAGTTGGGGAGTCCAACTTCCCAAACCGCGACAAACATATTTCACACATCCACGACGACTTTACAAGCAGACCCCTCGCGGTTTTGGGAAATCGATGAAGGACCCTCAATTAAACATATCTCAGAGGGCAGATCGACGATGCGAAGAACACTTCCAAGCCCACACCCGACGCACCAGCGAAGGACGATACATCGTCGCTCTACCTTTCAATGATCAGCTTCAGTCACTCGGATCCTCTAAAACGCTGGCAATTAAACGACTCGCCTCACTCAATCACCGATTCCAGCACGACAAACGCTTCGAATCAGAATATCGAACGGTAATACAGGAATACCTGGCATTGGGACACATGACGAAGGTCAATGTCAACCACTCCGACGACAACGGATACTATTTACCCCATCATGGCGTGACCAAAGCATCGAGTCAAACCACCAAACTCCGTGTAGTTTTCGACGGATCGGCACCAAGCACTGCCGGAACCTCCCTAAACGATACACTTTACACAGGACCCAAGTTACAGGAAGATTTATTTTGTATATTAATTAGATTCCGCGCTCATCAGTACGTACTGACTGGCGACATCGAGAAAATGTATCGGCAATTCCTCGTACGACCAGAGGATCGGAAATATCAAAGGATATTATGGCGCAGCGCGAGTGGAGAAACAGAAACATATGAGCTTAACACCGTAATACTCTTATCATAGAAATAGAAGCAGTCCTCAATTCCCGCCCGCTAACTCCTATCTCCACCGATCCAAATGATCTCCTAGCCCTCACTCCCGGACATTTCCTCATTGGCGATTCATTAATGTGCTTACGTGATCGAGATTTCAGAGACATTCCATCGAACCGACTCTCCAAATGGCAGCATATCCAACAGCTTAAACAACATTTTTGGAACCGCTGGCATAAGGAGTATTTGAACGAGCTAACCAACCGCAATAAATGGAGCAAGGGTGGACACAGCATCCAAAAGGGCACAATCGTCATCCTCAGAGAGGACAACGTTCCCTCCATGCATTGGCCTCTGGGCCGAGTTATCAAGGTTCATCCAGGCGCCGATGGTGTCATCCGGACAGCTACAGTTCAGACGGCAAAGAGCATTTTGGATCGGGGCGTCAAAAGGCTTGTCCCACTGCCAATTCAACCCGATCTCGAGAAACCCGAACAACTAGCCACCGAGACGAAATAAGATGGGAATTTCAGCCACACCTCGCTAGTTTGATCGGTACCCTCTCAACGGGGGGAGAATGTTACGCCATGCGGCTTACCATAGGTCATATTCTTAACTATCGATAGCGCCACTATAATGTCGCAGACGGATCGTCGCGTCTGCCCGGCAAACAAACATTGTAGTGGCAAGCGCGTGGTTCATTAAGCAGGGCGACTTCCAGAAACGTCGACTCGTGGCCCGTATTTTACCTCGCAGTAAAAGAATGTGGCGTGATCCGAACGTAGTGGGGGTCGCCTTCCAGAAAAAACGAAAAAAATCGAAAGGCGTTCAGAACTTTTCGAGAAGTCGAACCGTCAACACATGTGGTATGTCGCGCATTACTTATCAACCAAAACGCAGTTACATTTTTTTTGTTCCTTTTATATCTTTCTAGTTAATAAGTTGTTGAAATAAACATTAATTTATTTGTGTTAATTCTGTGGAATTTCATTGAACTACCCTTATTATCATAATCGAAATAAGGGGATCGATCAGTTCGTGGCGTCGATTATTTAATCGTAACGGGAACTTACAACTCTCGTTGACGTGCTATCTCGCGATCGCGTCTCTCCGCGAACGGTCGAAACAAAATGATTCACTAAAAACTGTCCTGAATTCCTAAGAATTTATTTACCGCAAAACTGACAAAGTGTTTATTTAAAAAATGAGGTTGAAGGTAGTCCTTTTCTTTCATTTCATTCATTTTCATTTTCTTTCTTAAGTATGGCTAACACAATATCTAATCAATTAAAATTTTATATTTTCACGTGAAAAGTTTCTTTAGATAATTATTATCAACATGATGACTAACTCTTACGGATTAATACGTGTCTGTAGGGCAATCCGGTGGACTTGATCGGCTTTTTACTTCGAAAGTTGAGTAATCGGTGTCGCTTTCTTACGCATCTTTGAACTGTATAAATGTTTTAAAATTGTTTGATCCAGAATGTACCACACCGGACAATCAAGAAGGCAGGTGCCTTGACTACAGAAAATGTAAACCTCTGCAAGAAATATGGCAGATACAGTACCGTACAGCCACCGATTTTTATAGACGATCAGTGTGCAGATACCAGGGCAATGTTACGATCGTTTGCTGTCCGAACGATCCAAACAAAGAGAAGAGAGAAATTTTAATAAAAACTGTGTACAAGTATAAGGCTTTGCGACCACCATACTGTGGTTTTAGCAACGTCTCTCATACCAGGGTGGTCGATGGTAAACCAGCTGAACTTGGTACGTTTTATGTCTTTCTTTCCGATTAATAATAAGCCATTTACTGCAAAGAATGAACTTTAAAGGCATTAAACAGCACATCAATGTACATTTCAATTAGACTAAATAATAATGCTATGATTTCATCGGTAGTAACTTTACTTATTAACTTGAATTATTTCTTTCTTTTACTTCATGTTAGGAAGAGTATCTTTTTGTTTGAAATAAAGAATTGATATAGGAGTAATAATATGGATAGAGATCAAAAACTGTTAGGGCAGAAATTACACGTTTGAACTTTATAGTTCAGTATAGTTCAAATAGAAATTATATAGAATTATTTGATAATTTGCATTCCACTGGAATAAAAATTTAATTTCTGTCTTTATCAAATCTGTATTTCAGAGTATTTGTACGTATGTACTTATCGTCTGCTGTATGATCGAATATCGAATAGGTAATAATCGTTGTTACTCGTTATGTGAGAAAAAATTATGTATATTCACAACTATGACTATTGCATTTTAGGCGCTTGGCCATGGATCGCTGCATTAGGTTTTCGTAATCCCCGAAACCCAGACAAACCACTATGGAAGTGCGGAGGTTCCCTGATATCGGCTAGGCATGTTTTGACCGCAGCACATTATGCACATATGGATGGAATAGAAAACATACACAATCATAATATTGCCATTCTTAGATTGGTGGAGGAATTGCCATTTTCGAGTAAGTCCTCAAATATATATATATATATATATATGCTATTGAGTATTACTGAAGTATCATATCCTGAAATTTCTTACTGTACACATATATTGTGTCATAAAGCATGTACAATTCTTTCTCATACTTTTGGTCATTCGTTTCCTGCATTTTCATTTATTCTTTTATTTTTCAGGGTACGTATATCCCATTTGTACGAAAGAGCCCCTACGAAAGAGCAACTTCGTCGGCTATAACCCCCTTGTTGCTGGATGGGGAGCATTAAGATATAGTAAGTGATATCAATTTTATAATAAAATTAAACAGTTCCAGTCTTAAATATCTTTCTTATTTTCTTCGTAGGACGACCACGACGTAATGCATTAATGGAAGTACAAATGCCAGTGATTAAGAACGCCGAATGCAAAATAGCTTATTCCAAATTTCCTAATGCACCTGATATCACTGATGGTATAATATGCGCCGAACATGCTCAGGGTGGAGAGGATTCTTGTACGGTAATTAAGTTACAGAGTTACTACAAACTATACGGTATCTGAAGACACGTTAATTCGAATTAACATCAAATCGACGTCTTAAACATTAGAAATAATAGATAAACACAATTTAATAATCTTGCCCACTTCTCACACCTCATTGTGGTATTTAATCTAATTTCCTTCTAATCTTAGTTTTGCTCAAAATACATATAACATGTACATTATAAATTGGAGTATTTCAATACACAAATCAATAGAAGATTATTACTGTATATAAGTATAATTTCAATACAATTCGATCGATATATTTCAGTATCTTTGATTAAAAATTTAACGATCCTTTCAGGCTGACCGCGGCGGACCACTGCTGATACAACATGAATGAACCTCGTATTTAATAGGTATTGTGTCTTATGCTTATAAGTGCGGCACAGCTGGGTATCCCAGCGTTTACACTAGGGTCACATCGTACCTTGACTTCATTCTCCAAGCGATGCAATAATATGATATTACTGTTCCATAAATATCATTGTGTAAAAAACGTAAAGTTGGATTTTCTTATTGTGGAGATAAGAAACAGCTCAAATTTACATTGTTTTGTACGTTACAAATTATAGGCTTAAAATGTACGAAATGTAACTTTGAAACGACACTAATTTTTTACGCACGATAAACCTCCACGACTTAGGTATGTAAAGATGATAAACGTATATTAATTCTATTAATTTGGTAATAATAAACCAACTTTCTGAGAAGTTCTGTAAATTTCGTTTCTGTTGTATCAAGAGAATAATGGAATATTCCACTTAGATCGTATACTTCTTGTATGTACATACAAAATTTTCCGGCTAATCTAAAACACTTCATAAGATAGAGAGCTTCTGGAAATTCGGACACAGAGAGTACATAAAATACAAGATAAGTCTCGTGTCTTTCAAAATTATTTTTTATTCGCTAAAAACGTCCTGTGTATTCATGCAATCACATGCAACCTCGAAACTTCACTTATTTTTTATCACTTTCCAATTCAATACACTGTTTCTGCATTTTTGACTATATGTAAGAGAAATTTCCATTCAGCCAAAGGTGTACTTACAGATTATAGATTCCTATACGACTCTCGGTAAAAATTTATCCGCACTCCAGATAGTTAAAACTTCTGTCAACCGTATTGATCCATCTGCACTCTTCGTATGACGTCAATATCTGTTCAGTGCTGCTGCGTAGGTTTCATTGTGTTACGTCAATTCGTTTGTGACCGTTGCGCGAGTAATGGCGCTTTGCAATGGCGATTTGCAGGAAAACGGTGCAGGATGCTGTGATTCGTTTCTTGCGGTCGGAGGTTTTGTTTGATGCCTATATTTATCAAAGATTTAATACACATTATGGAGAAAGTGTTTTGTCACGAAGTGTGTTTGAATGGGCACAAAAGTTCAAAGAAGATCGCACAAGAGTTATGAAAAAACAGCTGGACGCCCGTCCACATCCACGATGACAACATTGAACGTGCTCATGAACTTATGCTCTATGGAATAGACGAGTGAAGCTGGATAATGTGGCAAATCATTTGCAAATGAGCCACGGCTCTGCTTATGCAATAGTGCACGACAGATTTGGGTTTTAAAAAGTTTGTGCGAGATGGATGCCGAAAAAGCTGATGAAAAGGTGAAGACGACGATGCATTCGTGGTTCGCAGCTCAGCCCAAAACATTTTTTAATGAGAAACTACGAAGGTCCTTCAGCAAATGGACAAAGTGTATACAGAAATTGAGTGATTATGTCAAAAAATGATGTATGTCTTTTTTGACAATTGCTTAAAATAAATTCTACACCGACAGAGCGGGTAACTTTTTACTCACCCTCGTAAGACACTTAAATTTCCAATCTATTATGATGAATAAAAGAGCTTATACTATTAAATCTAATTGTATTTTGTTGCATGAGAGTACACGTGTATGTGATGTACATTACCTTTATATCCCCTTGAACGCTTCAATATTGCGCATATATACTATATTTTGTGCAGCTTCTATAAAATTTTGTATGTTTGTTTAGGCTGTTAATCGAGAGGCTGGAGTACAAAGAAGTGGCACAATGATGTGGGCTGATGACATTTATAATTATCAAGGAATTACCCCTACATTCGCTCAGGTATATATCGTTGACTATAATGTATTTAACATATATGATTGTTAGAATATTAATAATTAATTTTTAATTCTATCAGAATTTTAATGAAACTGTCCCTTGGGAAGGAAGAACTGATACCTTGATATCACGGTTTGTACATCCTATATATACGACAAATTTTAGAACATTATATAACGAAGAACCAGATCGTCGTGGCCATGTGATGTGAATAAAAGGACTTGAATTTGATGATATTTTTATAATGTTAGATAACATAACTAAGTATCTTCACAGTAAGATAGGATGACATGGTTTACATGATCTTAATGTTGTTCACTTGAGTGATGATATTATAAGGAAAAGTGTAATATCACAGGTAGGATGATTCATAATTTAGAACTACTAACTCATGTATGTATTAAAAATTAAAGAAATATATTAAATTTTATAGGATATTTATGTTTAGTAACCAGTAATTCAGAGATTGGTATTCATTACTATATATTGGTATTCGTTACTATAACGAGGCTGTAGAAACGCACCCTTCCTTCTTTGCAAATGGTCCTGTATTTATGTCTAAGCCGAAACTGGAACCTCTGAATAATTTAGATTTATTCTTGTCATTTTCTAAAATACTTATCTACAGTATACCATAAGGAATGATACCGTATCACACCTAATCAAGTGCCTTAAGAAACATCAACAGGATATCACAGTAATCCCTTATCGACTGATATGTAAGTAAAAGTTATGTGTCATTGTTATACACAGTTATGTGTTAGTGTTATACACAGTTATTTATCATTTTCTATTAATTCAGTTGTAGCCACTACAATATCTATGACACCGGTAGTAATTATAAGATCAATAATGATGTTCTATAAGAGGAAATGATGATTAGGAACAAAAACTTACAGGTAAGTCAAAGTATATGTTATTTGCCATTTGAAAAGAAAGTTACTAACTTAGAATTTTTTGATAAATAACAATTGTGCAAAATATATTGGATTTCAAATTTGTCAAAAATTGAAATTTAAGAAGCATTGTAATAATATAACATTAATATTTTGATTTTTCAGGAGATATCATGCGGTGGATGGATAATATGTAAAAAATATTAAGCAGTATATGAATTTTCATATTGCGTAGAGATAACAAAATGAATTTTAAAAAATGTCGACATGGTAATAAGAAATAGCATCATGACAAAGAATATATAAACACAGTTTCATTTTTTATAAATAAAAATTTGTTGTTCCAGATTTTGAAATATAGTGAAACGTTTAATTAGTATCTTAATATCTTTAAATAATTATTATTTTAGAATCAATTGTAATTGTATCATACGTACTTTTGAATTCGTGCAAGAACATATGTAATTTTGAAGTAGTTATTATTAGGAAATTGTTAGACGCGAACAGTATGCGAAAAGTTAGTATGCAGTGTAATAATTATCAATCAAAACACAAGAATTAAATTCTTGAGGAAAAAATTTCCGGAATTTCTTATTTACATGATTATAAAGAAATCCATAATAAAAAGGAGCTGCTTTCTAATACTTCTTTTCCTTGTAGTGCCTACGTTAATAATAACGAGGTTCGACTTTTTGTTTTTAGAGGGATACTGGAAAATTTGAAAGTACAGTACCATTGGGAAGAAAATCACGATATTGAAAACGATATTTGCAAGTAAATTTCCAAAAAATCTGTTTTCAAATTTTCGCTTTCTATTTCACATTAAAAGAAAGGGCTGCCTTCTTTCTCTGCAAGACAAAACAAACATTCTGAATCTCGTATCAATGAATGATGTCAATAAGTTATTTTTCTTTTCAGATTGAACAATATTCCAGATTTATTCATAATTTCATACTACGCGAAGAATAGACTTTCATAGGTATATAAAGGAAATATTAAGTATAGGGAAACTCTTTTTCGTTGTAGGTGACATATGCTTCACGGTTGAACACATGTATTTTTGAACACATATAAATGAAAAAGTACTCTTATGGAGAAAAAGAATTGATACCTTCGATTGACATTAGATAATGTATATAAACTTATGAACAATCACTATCAGTTTGTATTTTAGGTGCACACGCAGATTTGTTGGAGTTCTTATAAAATGTACATCCTGTACGAACGTTTTATTCTTCCAAATTTTACGATACTATGTCTCATATAATAACTATATGGATTAAACGTAATATAAATGATCCGAAAATAGACTCGAACGACATTAATTGTCTTTCTATTTATATCAATATCGAAAATACAAGTAAAGCTGGAACAATAGTATGCAAGAATGGACTATTTATTATTTTAAACCAAATCATAGCATATTCAGAATGCACAGTATTATCATGAAATGTAAATGAATCAGTTGTAAACGAACGATTTTACTGTAAAATCGTTGCCTCCTTTTTTTCATCTGAAATATAGCAGCAATGAGTACATTCTTTTAATATATAATAAAACGAGATATCTTTATAAAGTTACATATGTCATCACTGGTAACTGTTATCTCGTATGACACCAAATATACCGTTAGTATGGAATGATATTTTTATGAAGATATACTTTAATGATAGATTTTATGAATGAAACGTTATATAAGAAAAATTATCTCTTGTTATTCTATGATGTGTAGTAGCTAATGAAGATTAATTTTACAAAGTATTGGAGCAAAAGAGAATTAAAAAATTAAAAAGATCTAAATAAGATTGTTCGTGTGGCTTAATTATCTCAATTGTGGTACACCACTTGTTACATTCTAACTAATTAGCGCTAAACAATAACTTGCAAATATTAAAGATATTAACACCTTAATATTAACACCTAAAGGTTTTCAGGAAATTTTATAATATTTGATTATTGTATATCTAGTCATTGATTGATAAAATTTCTTGTATAAGCATAGATCGAGGTTGACGTCATACGCAGATTGCATATCATTGACAGGTATCGTTTTAATTTATTTTATGGCTAGAATCATTTGAATATTATACGAATAATTATTTCCATTCGAACGATTAATAAATCACGTACCTATAAAAGATATATTATGAAAAAGACGTGACGAAACAAAAAAATATTGGAAATTCCGTTGTCATTAGATCAATTATTTTTGCAATGATTTTTATTTCCATGTAATTACATATGAAATGGGTAATTCATTAACATCTCCTCGAATCGAATATAATTCGTTACACTTCACAACGATTCAAATAATGGACGGGAAATATATAATAACTTTCCTGTCCTTGCGTTAAAATAGTACTGTACAAATCAGATGATACAGGAAATACCCAAAAAACCCAATTACATCCACATTGCATGACAGCACACTTGCAATGGATTTTTGTGATTTCAATGTCACAGACAATGACACAACTAATCAGAACACGTTCGAGGCTATAGACATTGAAATTACCGCGTGTTTAATACGTTTAAAGCATAAATCTAAATTTCACGCGATTATTTCTTTGTACATTGTGAAACTCTTAAATTATCTTAATCGAATAAATAATCCTAATGTAATAAAACATCTTGAAATAGACCTAGATATCTGAAACAGAAACTCGAAGGATAAGAAATCCTAAAAGGTACTAATCCTAAAATAACAAACTCCTAAATAATAAACAAGTGATAAAACCTGTTATAAATAATAAAGCTTACCTGGAATAATCAAATCCTAACTAATCGAAAATAAAATAAGGCAAGCAATTCTTAATCTTTCAAGTAATTTTTCCGAAAACACAGAAAGATAGAGAAATTAAAAAGACGCAGCACAAATTGCAGCACAATGAAAGTTTCAGAGCGATGAATACGATCGTATTAAACTAAATAATTTTCAAAAGTGAAATTACACTGAAACGTATATCGATGATATTTGTCATTTCTACGATCTGTTTCGCTTGATCGTGTTTCTTTTCTGATGTAAATTCAATTTATAATACGAACTAAGTTTCCTTTATTATTATTAGTTCTGCGTCTTTTTAATTCGTCACTTCTTTTATTTCAGAACAATGACGGGCTCCAAGATGCTGTTCGGATGTTTGGCGTTAATTGCTTTTCTGCATCCATTAGTTCACGTTTGTACTTCGAGTAGTACAGCTCAAGGTTTGTACTTCGAGTTGTCTTTTTCCATGCACTTCAAATTCCAATACGATCTGGTCACGTGGCCTTCGTACAATTTCGAAATTTTACCTGTTTGGTAATCGTCAATGAAAAAAGAAGTTATGCGTGACCTCAACACATTGAAACAATTTTTATGATTTTTTATTTGCCGATTGGTCAGCAAGTTAATGGAAACATTTCACTTAACTATTCGCGTTAATTTCTTCGGTTTAACTTTTGGGAAATGCTTCGTTAGCTTCGGGAATATTCCAACGATTCGTTTTACGATAAGCATGATAAATATTACATCACGGTAATGTAATATCGGAATATATTAAAGGTGTAATTTTGTCCGATTAATTATAATTTATTAATAATGGATTGAAAATACAGATATTAGTTAGACAGAGAAACGATGTTTGATTAACAGGAAAACTAAATGCAACGCTCGTATTTACAACAAATAACTTGACAACTATTTGGTAACTCTCTCTCTCTCTCTCTCACTCTCTCTCTCTCTCACTAGCAACTCTAACACTCGACAACACTCGCAACTCAATTCTAACGACTCTATGCTTCGACGTCTCGATCAACTCTGATTCTCGCAACACGCACACTTTTCGATTCGCCTTGGATAGCGAAACCGTCCTTCTTCTAACGCGTTTTTAAAACGCGATGGCGCTATCACTTTCTAAAAGCGTCGTTTTTACATTTCCGATGGCCACGGGCACATCCGACTGCCAGATATACAATGTATTATAAGAGTATCATTACCATACTTTTCATGAAAAGAGCAATTTTTCTTGATAACTATACTCTGTAACATAGATTGAAGTCGCTGATTTGATCCCTCTGATATCGTTGTCTTATGAGAGTCTCGCCTGGTCTTGATTGGTTCTGTTGACTCTTATCGTTGTGAAAAATCGATTCGTTGTGTACCTTTTTTGTATAGAGAATTATTTTGTGGTAGAATATAATGTTGTAATATTTGTGGTCTTTACTTTACTAATTTTGTCACTGAGCCGCTCTTTGGTTCGTTGAGCGATTCATATTCCGCATATATTCCGTACTTGCTTCGCTTGGTACTTTTATAATTTTCGCAGTTACAATAAAAAATTTAATTCTTAACAGATTAAGGATTTAACCTCTTGCTTTATAGTGTACAATAATTTTTTTTTTTTTTTTTTTTTTTTTTTTGTATAGGTTATGTGATCCATAGTTTGAGTAAGTAGTACATATATATATATATATATATATATATATATATATATATATATATATATTACGTGACAAGCTTTCATTTCAATCTATATTTAAGATTAATATTTTATCAGTTTCTGTTCGTAACAACATCGAAGTAGTCAATAAGTTTGAAGAGTATAATTAAGGAAGTTATGAAGCAAGAGGTTAAGAACAAATTCTGAAAGAGGTTATGTACAACTCAGTAGTATTGCTTTACATTACTTTGCGAATTACTTTTCAAGCATAAAAATAGTTTAACAGCCACTTATAGTTACTTCCTTACCATTACATTCATTAAATTCGTTTGATTTTGGAAACAAAATAACCACGCTGACCAGTCTCTCATTTAAAATAGAATTATTTTGTCATATATCCAACAGTTTACTTTCTCTTCGTAAATATTATTAATAATTTTATCAATTTCGTATACTTCCATCCTTCGTATAAGTGACAATGAATCAGAAGAGTTTCATAGCAATATTGAACAACATACAGTCAACTACAACACCATTAGATAACAGCAATACAATAGATTATAATTTTCTACGTGTCATTGATTCATCATCATCATTTTCCATTTTTTTAGCATATGTAAAAACCATCCAATTTAAAATGTTTAAATAACAATAGCCTATACAATATAATTTTATGTAAAAAAATTGATTATACCGTGCTTTAAAACCGTGCTTTAAAATCGATATTCGCTGAAACAATACATCGCTCTGCGCTTCCAATTTGTTTTCGCACGAAGTATCAGTCCACTCATTGTTACCGTCACCATCTCTACCGTAATCTATATTACTCGAATAAATTCTATATCTTGATTGGAAAATCACATATTTTAACGAACTTCCTTATTTTTTGTTTTTTATGACTTTAATTGGCAATTTCCATAATGTTCTATAACTTGACAATAGACTGATAATATTTCAGGATATATATATACATACATCATGTTTTTGAGGATTCTGTAGTAAAATATATTATAATAAATTATAGGAAAAACAAACTATTTAAGAAAAAATTACCACCTTCGAGTAATAAATTATAGAAGGTTACCAATGTAATTTAAAACTTAAAACTTAAAAATAATCTATTACACGTAACAAAGAAAAGGATTTCTTCGCAAACGGTAACTCGAAAATTACAGCCATTGCTGTAGAAACATAGTTTTACAGGGAGAAGAATTTCGCTAGAAACTCTCGACGATGTCACATCAAGCGAAAATTCAATAAAGCGATTACTAACCATACTACCAGCGGCAATCGTGTTACGGCAATTCGTAAATAAGTTAGTCTTCTATTTGCAGAAACGTCTCTGGCAATATCGTCACACTCTTGATTACGTCGGCGCTATCAAATGGTCTTTGGAAGAAAGTTTTCCATTATTTACTTTTGCCCATGGCGTCGTTCCAACAAATGAATTCGAGTTCTGAATCGCTTTGTCTCGTATTACGACTTTATAACGGTGTTTCTTTAAACTTTAAACGATCGTAATAAATGTATTTACCCTGAATCATTTATAAACTGAACCGGAATATAAAATTTTATTCCGCAAAAATCATAAAGTTGAAAGTTAGGAACGAATAACAAATGAATAACGTAGTTTCATTAAAAGGCACGTGGTTAAGGTACGCCAATCCGCGTAATAACTTTGACACTCCAATTATTATAAAATATGTATCCTTAAGGGATTTTTTTGCGCGAATGCAAAATACTTTTCATACGTGCAACTGAATAAATGGGGCGTGATTTTCAATATTTCTTTTTGTAGAATTTTTAAACAAAGTAACTTTTTCACAAATGTTTTCGCTAACATTTTTACAACGTAAATGTCTTCTTTTGTAATTAATAATTTCAACATTTCTCTGAACTTTCTTCGTTGCGATAAAAAAAATATACAAAGCTTATGACGTGCTTGTTTAAAAATATTTATACGGAACAAGACTTTGAATTTGTCAGACCAATCGTCCTAACGAACGAATAAATTAAACGACTCGTAACAAAAAATTATTCCTGTCATTGTTGAATGGCGGAAACCATTTATAACACGTCCCATACAGCGTAGATCGCATACACGTCTTAGGGTGTATTTTTGGTACTTATATATACTCTATATATATTCTTACTCTATATATACTTATATGTACTCTATATATATTCTCTATCTTAGATATACCGTAAAATATTTCGTGAAATCGCGTATTCGTGTCTAATGTCAGGGATTCTCTTTCCATAAGTCTGCGTTTTCTATATTATCTTTCTTCCTTATCAGTAGGCATTCTCACAATTTGTGATTAATACTGCTCGTACAGGAATGTTAGGTTTTTGACGTTGTAAAATTTCACGTGAAATAATAATGCCTATATATTGACTAATTTATCAATTAATTAAATCCGTGTATATCAAGTTTTCTATAATTTAGTACTTTCGTGTAACTACAGAAATTTGATGCAATATAAAACTTGATTAAAACAGCGATTCATTAGGAAACGAGAATAATGATGCAAATATTTTTTGTAGCCATTATATAGGATTTCGATCGCATAATTCATCAGTATCAACTTACCAGTCTTTAACGGAAGAATAGAAAGAAGGGAAAGAAGGGTCAAAATGCCGTACATCTTCGTTAGTCGTCAGAAGTAGCGATGAGAAGCGTAAGAGAAGTGCACTAGCCAGAAGTATCTGCGACAGAAATCAGAAAACACTCGTTTTCGCATGGTTGGATCAATTTCGCGTGGGACTAACCTGATTGAACCTAACGCGGGATAATTGTGTTAGGGAAGTGATACATTTACACTGTACATGAGAGTGTGTGTGTAAGGGCCAGAGGGCGTCAAGGTCTTAGTGGAGACAAAAGACTGTTGCCAGATGTTAGAAGAATCTAGGATAGTCGGTTGGCAACAAGCGTGCGTGCAAGACGTTCTTCAGAGTGTAATATAGATGTATAACTGTTGTGTGGGAAATATAGTTAATTATTTGTATTCCCAAATCCTCGAATTTCCTTAACATGGTAGCAGAGCGTGGTTACTAGTTTTGCAAGATATTTAGTGCGTGGTTACGATCTTGCGAGTGAGTTTTCAGTAAAGAAAAAAAAACTTTCAGAGGAACAAAATATACTTCGAGCACGTAGGAACGCTTGAGTAAGAAAAGAAAAAAAAGAAGAATCAATTAAAATGGAGAGATCGGAAATCATGATACCTATATTCGACGGCGAGGATTATGGAATGTGGAAGCAAAGAATCACGATGTTTCTCAAATATAAGGAATGCGAGGTTGTTACAACTAGAATGAAGAACGAAAGAGACGATGAAGACTGGGACAAAAAGGATTTGAAGGCGATTAATATAATTTATAGTGCAATATCGAACAGACAATTGGAGTATGTTAGGGAAGGAAAAACGGCGTATGATATAATAAAAAGGTTCGATGAAATGTACTTGAAAGAGTCGACGGCACTGCAGATCGTATGCAGAAGGAGATTGGAAAACATAAGACTGGAGAACTACAGTGATTCAGCATCATTCTTTAACGACTTTGAAAAATTAATCAATGAATTAAAAAGTGCGGGCGCACAAGTAAGTGAGAGGGAAAAGCTGAATTACATGCTGAATACGTTACCCGAAGAATACAGCTACATAGCGGACATAATAGACGCATTGAAAGAAGAGGATCAAACGGTAGCGTATGTAAAAAATAAAATAGAGATAGCAGAGAAGAAAAATAAATCCAATCGAGGAGAAAGGCAAACCAACGCCTTTTCTGCAAAAAAGGAAGGATGCTTCAGATGTGGAAGATTAGGACACTTTGCGAGAGAGTGTCAAAATGGCGTCCAAGCGGGAAGCAGTAACGGCTATTGGCATGGGCCAACACGTGGTCGAAACAGAGGAAGAGGGAACAAAGGCAATACGAGCAGAGGACGTGGAAACTTTCATCGTCAATCAGCAACCGGCACGGGCGAGCATGGAAACTCAAGAGCAGGCATATGGACAGCAACGGCGCACGCAGCAAACAGCAGTGAGACGAATGAAATAAGTAAGAACGAAATAGTGTGGCTATTAGATAGCGGTTGTACCGATCACATAATTAATAATATAAATTATTTCGATAAATCTATCGACCTAAAAGAACCGGTAAATATATTATATATTTAGGCGATAATAGACCGATAAAAGCGACAAGAGTTGGGAATGTTATAAGTTATTTTGAAGCATTCGGAAAACAAAATGAAATAAATATGAGGAAAGTATTTTACGCGAAAGAAATGTCCGCAAATTTGATTAGTTTAGGTAAACTAACAGACAATAAGAATACGGTTATTTTCAAAGGAAATATTGCGAAAGTAATAGATGAGGATAATAAACTTACAGCTGTAGCGTTCAAAGAGAATGGGACATATAGAATAAAAAGTATATTGAAAGGGAAGAAGCACTTAGTAAACAGCGCCGAACGTAGTGGTATGAGTTAAAAGGAAAGATGGCATAGGATGCTAGGACACGTAAATTTTAAATATTTAGAGATTTTGGGTAAAGAGCAGCTAGTGACTGGCATACCGAATGAATTTGAAAAGGAACTTTTGAAATGTAGGGTGTGTATAGAAAGCAAAATGCATAACTTACCTTTCAAAAATAATCGAACTAAGGCTAAGGAAGTAATGGAAATTATTCATACGGACGTATGTGGTCCCTTTAAGACTACCGGATTCAATGGAGAAAAATATTTCATTTCATTTATCGATGATTATAGTAAAATAGCTAGGATCTATTGTATAAAATCAAAAGATGAGGTCTTTGATTCTTTCGTACAGTTCGTAAATGAAGCCGAAAATTTAACGGGCAAGAGGTTAAAAATATTAAGATGCGATAATGGTAAAAAATATTTAAATAATCGAATTTATAAGTTTGCTAGGGATAAAGGTATAAGAATAAATAATTGCCCAACATACGTACATGAATTAAACGGGACAGCGGAAAGGTATAATAGAACAGTGATGGACATGGCGCGTTGCTTGTTAGCGGAAGCGAAAGTACATAAAAGGTACTGGCCGGAAATAGTTTATACAGCGGAATAACACCAGCTCAGATAAATGACCCTCTAACTTACCTTTGTCCTCATCGACGTCAGTGATTTTAAAGCTAGTTATAAAGTGCACTTCTCAGCCAGCGTCCACGGCAGTCAATATTATTTAACGGGTCTTAACGCGATGTAAAAAGGGAAAAAGGAGGAAAGAAGGAACAGGGAAGCAAAGAGGAAAAACGAATTTTTCATTTTCTCGAAACTGGATCAAGTTTCAGGCTGCTCGCCAAAGAGTCTGTAGCTAACGAGACAAGATTAGACAAACCACGCTTTAAAATTGCCACAGAACCATAATAATCCTCGAAATCAATACGATTCGTCGATCCATCGCCTGATTAAAAAATGAGATAGGATGAAGCTCACTAGTCGGCCTTTGAACTTTCAATAGTGATTCTCTGTAAATGCTTGAAATTGACGCTTGGATTCTTTCCGGATTAACTAGCTTTGCCCCTCCCTCCCTTTATCTATTTTCTTAGATCGACTTAGACTGCCACAACATATTATCTTTCTTCTTTTCTTTTCTTTTCTTTTCTTTTCTTTTCTTTTGATCTTTTAAAGCCCTAAATCGCTGGCTATTTTGTATACTATATATTTTGTACACTCAATTACTCTGTAAGTCATAAGTACATATGTTTTACAACGTTATTTGTCATATTTCAGTTAAACCCCAGAAAAGCCAGAAATATATTTGCAGCGTGTTTTAACGCGTCCCTGGCAAAGATCTCAAAAACGAGTTGCGACACAATTTAAAGCGACAAATAGCACCGCGTATCTCGTTGTGGTAACACACGGTTCGCCAGCTTTTTAAAAGCGCTCTCCGTTTGCTTTTTCCTCTCTTCCCTGTCTCTTCGTTTTTTCTTAACGAGCAAAACCATTTTCGCGAGGACGAGAATACGGAAATGACGTACTGGCAATTTTGTTTTGTGATAATACAAGCAGCTCGGTTTCAGTGAATTAAACTTGGCCCCAAGCTTCTACTTATCCCTACCTTCCTTTCCTTTATTTTCCCTTCTATATCGGTTTTGCGGTTTTCCACATTTCCATCACAATAAACCATGTTTTTTCTCGATTTTACATGTTAGCCAATGATTCGCGGCAAAAGCGTCGACTGTAAAGATATTTGTAGTTGCAATAGCAACAAGTATGTTTTCTCAAATAGAAAATATTGGGAGCGTACACGCTGGCAAAACAATTCATGAATAGCTCGTCCTCTGCTTGTTATTTGTTTCGATACTGTTAGCAAACAAATTCATGAAACATACTGGTATAGCGTAAAATGAACATAAAAGTTTTGCGTACACTTGAGAGCTGAACTTTGGCTGTTATACGTATATTATATATATACGCACACAGTTATGTATATGTATATATATGTCGGAGATGAAAGAACACCGGAGCCTTTGGAATTTTGGATAATCCCGCAACATTGTAACCTAGAGTCTACTATAGCTGTAATTGAACAATTGTAGTTATTCAATCCGATTGTAATTGTTCGAGAGTTGTGATAATGAGCTTGGGCTCGAGGCGACAGTCAATCGCCGAACGTAGCCGCGGTCACGGGATGAACGCTTTGCCTAACAAAGGTATGGAGTAATTCTATAGCTCTCCTTAAAAGAAATATTCGTGGGGACACGCGACAGTAAACATTCCAACGGTTTCTGTCCCGTGGCTCGCCACACGCAGACCCTATTCTTCGAGTAAGATGATTGCCAGATGTCGATGCGTCTCCGCAGTACATGTTCGGCTAGCCCGAGGGCCCGTTATAAATCTTAAGGTTTCGTTAACTAAAGTCCTTCAAACAGACAAACAGTCTTTGTCCCAACTACGGGAAGATAGGGGAGACATATTTTTCAACGAGCGGCGTCTCCCACTAGCAACTTTCCCTCGAGGGCGGCTAGCATCTTTTTCTAACCACCGATATGGAGATTGACCAGTTAGCAGCAACGTCAATTTCCCTTACTTCCTAAACGAAGGCTTTCCTCGACGAATCCGATGATCTCGTGTCCTTAGACACACCCCATTATAGTTTTCCTCTGTGGCATCATCGGGACGGGAAAGGCATTCTCGCTCGCGATCTCATTGATGAAAGGAGTAACTCTTTACGACCAGTGAACATTACGCGTCCGACATAGATTTTGTGAGTACGTTCATCTATCATTCCGTCGACCGCGGATTCGTTATTGAACTTAGGATCATTGTCATTAGTTTCTCGAGTACCTAACTACCACGGTTACTTGTCCGGTTTTATAATAATCGTATTTACACTAGTCAATGTCTTCTCTATTGCATAACGACAACGTGTAACCCAAACGAAGATTTGTTTCACGCCCCTAACCCTAATTCTAATGTAAACCCGACATCAGAAGTGGGATCAGTGCCGGTTATAACAGTGCAAGAGCTTACGACCATCGTGCGCGAGTTAATTCCGTCGCTAGTGCAAAAAATCGAGTGTGGAATCTAACAATTTTTCGACTCCGCTGCATGGTGCGCAGCTACCAATCTGATTATGGAGGAAAATCCTTTACAAAGCAGTGCCCTGAATATAATTTCAATACCGAGTGTCGAATCGACTTCTACGTAGTGGACGCGCTAACTGGTAGATCAAGCCATCCGGGTGAGTCGTTTCCATTTTACCCCGATTTCGGAGCCGAGTGTTCGCTAATTAAAGAATCCGTAGTCATGAGAATTTCTGGCAAAAGAACGATTGATATAGTAGTAATGCGAGGAATAAGAGATGTTGGTACTAAACGTATCGCTCAAATCTTGTCCGTTGCAGGTGTTAGTGGTTAGAGATAAATTTTTCATGTCCTGGCTGATAGTTATTTAAAAATACGATATCGCGATTGCTCGTCAAATTTTAAGCCAAGATCTTGACGTAATATTACACAAACTAGCCTCGCTATGTGTAAAACGCTGAAAACGAGATCGACGTCAATGAAGTTGACAATGAGGTACGTGGTAGTGATAAAAGTCGATTAATCTTTCTTTTCAAAAATTCAGAGATTCATCCGTTACGGGTTCCCTACGTACTTGTACAAAAAAAATACAGGACAGTTAGAAGTACAATTAATTGATCCTAACATCGCCGTACAAGGAGTCCTAATAGACTTCGCGAGCGCAGAGTAGTACGTGATAGAACAAGCGACTTAATTACAGCCAAAAATCATAAAGCCTAGTAATTCACCGTTCGCGAGCCCCGTGTTACTCGTGAAGACGAACAATGGTTCAGATAGATGATAGGCAGATTTTCGAGAACTAAATAAATATACGGTCGCGGATCGGTATCCTTTACCCCTCATTGCGGATCGAGTCGCGAGATTGCAAAAGCGAGATATTTTATTATTCTGGACATGGCCGGTGGGTTTCTCCAAATCCCTATTCATCCTAATTCTAGGAAGTATACAGCATTGATTACCCTCGATGAACAATTTGGATAATAAGTTGTTGTTTTCTTCGAATTCTTTTGTGCCTTTGTTCGATCCATTCTAAGTCGATCTAAGAAAATAGATAAAGGGAGGGAGGGGCAAAGCTAGTTAATCTGGAAAGAATCCAAGCGTCAATTTCAAGCATTTACAGAGAATCAAGCGGGCTGGTTAAGGTCGTGAGTTGAGCAATTATCCCGCGTTAGGTTCAATCAGGTTAGTCCCACGCGAAATTGATCCAACCATGCGAAAACGAGTGTATTCTGATTTCTGTCGCAGATACTTCTGGCTAGTGCACTTCTTTTACGCTTCTCGTCGCTACTTCTAACGACCAACGAAGATGTACGGCAGTCTGACAGTCTACATGAAAATGATCATGATTGCGGTCTGTGTACCGCCTGCCCTTCTTTCTGTTCTTCCGTTAAAGACTGGTAAGTTGATACTGATTAATTATGCGATCGAAATCCTATATAATGGCTACAAAAAATATTTGCATCATTATTCTCGTTTCCTAATGAATCGCTGTTTTAATCAAGTTTTATATTGCATCAAATTTCTGTAGTTACACGAAAGTACTAAATTATAGAAAACTTGATATACACGGATTTAATTAATTGATAAATTAGTCGATATATAGGCATTATTATTTCACGTGAAATTTTACAACGTCAAAAACCTAACATTCCTGTACGAGCAGTATTAATCAAATTGTGAGAATGCCTACTGATAAGGAAGAAAGATAATATAGAGAACGCAGACTTATGGAAAGAGAATCCCTGACATTAGACACGAATACGCGATTTCACGAAATATTTTATGGTATATCTAAGATAGAGAATATATATAGAGTACATATAAGTATATATAGAGTAAGAATATATATAGAGTATATATAAGTACCAAAAATACACCCTAAGACGTGTATGCGATCTACGCTGTATGGGACGTGTTATAAATGGTTTCCGCCACTCAACCGCATTTGAATTTGTGAACACGATCGAACAATTGACACGAATTATTAATTCCCGTCTCTACTCTAGTAACGATTTGCTTTGGAACGAGGTCGAATCGTTCTGATTCCGCGCATGATTAACAAATAATTACAGAGGACATCAATTACTTGGATGGTCTTCCTGAAACTTGATCCAGTTTCGAGAAAATGAAAAATTCGTTTCTTCTCTTTGCTTCCCTGTTCCTTCTTTCCTCCTTTTTCCCTTTTTACATCGCTTTGTTTTACATCGCAATTTACATTTATTTGTAAAGTTTGAATCTCCTCGATATTGAAGATGTTGAAGCTGCAAGTATGTATTTCATTTTAATCCATTCGAGACCGAGATTTAATTGTAAGACGATACCTAGGTGTCGCTACGATCTGAATGTTTAGTTGGAATGATTCTGTGTTTTACTCTCTCCAGGGTATCCTTTTCATACTTTGATTTTAAATCGATGACAATCTTAAATAGTATGCCTCATATTTTTAAAATATAAAATTATATACTATGTTTCACTATCTGAAATTGATTTTTGTTTAACACCTCTTTTTTCTTCTTTGGCAAATTTATTTTCTACATTTTCCGATGCCTTTTGTTTATTAATTATTTCAGACTTGTCTTCGATTAATTTCGTCTTTAAAGCGCTTCGCAAAATTTTATTTGTGTTTGATTGTCTGGTTTGATTATAAACAATTTCTTCAAATTTTGGCGAAGTAGCAGGCTTTGCAGCAACATTATAACGACTGCTCCGTTTACTACTATCTAACATAGATGGAGATGGATTCTTGTCATCTTTATTCTCTAAAGACTTCTCTTGTGTATTAGCATCTAAATTTCTCGACATAAGATCTGCTGAAGTTTTTGATTCTGTAGTGTCACACGCATTTTTCGCTGTCATCATTTGGTCTTCTTCTATAAGCAAATGTTCATTATTGTAAGCATTATCTCTTGCTTTTTGTATGGATTCTAACGATATATTTTGTTCAACGTTGTCTATTGATTTTGTATCATTTTCAGCAGTTGATTTACTAACTGCTTCTAATTCCTTCGTTTCAATTTGGTTTTCTTTATTTGTATCGCCGTCCAAAATATTTCTCATTGAAATATTATCCTTCTTGTTATGATCTTTTTCTGCTTCTCCTAAACTTTTACTTTTTTTGTCAAACCATTCTTGTAAATTTTGAGTATCTTGTGACGAAGATGGTGATAAATCATTATACAATACTGCAATATCTTCTTTCCTTCGTTTCACAGACTCTTTCTGGTATTCTGTTGAGCTATTGACATCAAACATTAAGTCTGTTTTAATGAAAATATAATCCTGTGAAGCGGTGTCAATTGATACTTTCTTTTCATAAGAATTTTCTACATTAGACTGCAATTCTTTTGAAAATTCTTTCAAAACCATTTCTTCATTTCCCACAGTAACGTCTGTTTTCTCCAAGCTTTTGTTCAAATTATTAGAAACTAAACTACCCTGATAACTCCGACTAGTCGCTGCTTTAATAGTCTCCTTTAACAGTTTTCTTAAATTGATTTCGTTCTGCTTCTGCATAGCGTCTAGTATGGCCCGAATACTTGGATCCACACCAGTAGCCATAGGGCTAACAGAAGATGTGTCTTCTGATTTTTTGCTCATAGTGGTTATTGTACTGTTGTTGGAGTCTGTACTAGCGAAGCTATTGCGACGAGTACGATAATATTTAAAAGAATCCAGTTCTTTACCTGAATATTCTTCTTTTCGTGACCAGTTTCAATTTTGGTGATGACCGTAGTCCGCTTTCCGTAGAAGTCGTTTTCACGCAAAGTGAGCTGATCTGCAGAGGTCCGCTGATCCCTCAATCTTCAATGATGCACGTATGCCGAAATGCGTAATTTCGTTTTCTTGAAGTTGATGGATCCTGGCACGGATCGCCAAAATGTCACGTAAAGTTGGTACTTGGGTTGCGAGAGAAAAGAAAGCTGAGTCGTAGCCCAACTATTAATTCTCTTTTATCGAACTTTATTATGACTTTGGCACTTACAGTAGAATAACGTTGAACAGAGAAAGGGGTGTTGTACAAGAACAGCAACTAGAACGAGAACTCCCCGGGCTGGGTGAAGTCTCGGCTTATATACACCCTGGCTTGGGGATGTTGGGGGGTTTGGTGTGGATTCCAAGGAGTCCGAAAGTCGGGGTTGGGGCCTTATCTCTGATGGGGACTAAGATGCGTCGCAGCGTTGGCGTCCGACAGTCGGGAGTCGATGTCTTTTCTCTGAGAGGTAATTGGTGTCACACGGTCAACGGGACGAACTCTCCACCTAACAAAGGCATTAAGTAATCCTATAGCTATCCTTAAAAGAAAGATTTGTAGCGGCACATGGCAGTAAACATTCCAACGGTTTCTGTCCCGTAGCTCGCCACACGCAGATCCTATTCTCCGGGCAGGATGTTTACCAGATGTCGACGCGTCTCCACAGTACGTGATCGGCTAGCCCGAGGACCGTCATAAACACTAATATCTAGTTACCTAAAATCCTTCAACAGATACACAGTCTTTGTCCCAGTTACGGGAAGACAGGAGAGACCTATTTTTCCACTAGCAACCCTCCCTCAAGGGCGGCTAGCATCCTTTTCTAACTACCGATATGGAGATTGGCCAATTAGCAGCAACGTCAATTTCCCTTACTTTCCGAACGTAGGATGTCCCCGACGAATCCGATGATCTCGTGTCCTTAGACACACCCCGTCATATTTTTCCTCTGGGGTATCACCGGGTCGGAAAGTCTCTCTCTCTTGCGGTCTCATCGACAAAAAAGGATTAACTGCTTACGGTCAGCGAATATTAACACAGAATCCGACTTAGATTTTTTACGAGTGCGTACGACTACCGTCCCGTTGTCCGCGGATTCGTTATTGAACCTAGGATCATTGTCATTAGTCTCTCGAATATCTAATAACCACGGTTACTTGTCCGGTTCTATGGTAATCGTATTTGCACTAGTCAATGTCTTCTCTATTGCATAACGACAACGTGTAACCCAAACGAAGATTCGTTTCACGCCTCTAACCCTAATTCTAATGTAAACCTGACGTATATATATATATATAAATAAATAATTATAAATTAATATTACCTATTATTAATAATAATTTAATTATATATCTCAAGATAATAAAATATTTATAATTTATATTAATTTTTATATATAAATACTTAATTATATATAATGCATTTTTTCAATTTAAAGTTAAAATATTTATATTTATATTTTAATTTTTTTATAAAATTAAATATATGTATAAAGATTTTAAAATTAATATATTTAAAACTAATAATTATATATTAATATATACTTATATACAAGATAATTCAATTTTTATCAATTTTATTAAAAAATTTTATTTTATTACGTTAAATATTTATAAATTATTTTAATTTAATTATCTAATTAAATTATTATTAATTAATTATAATAGCAATATTTATAATAGTATTGTTAATTTTTTATTTTTATATTTTAAAATATATATATAATGTACGTATCCATTATGTATTTGCAATGTACGTACAGCAGATACTCACAGGAAAAACCAACGAGACTAATAATAAAATCAACGAATTAGAAAAAAAGAGCTATAGACAAATATCTTATAATATACCGTGGCATAATCTGCAATTTATTATAAAATAATTGATCCGAGCAGTATCAATTATAAAAGAAGATGGCTGAATATGATAGACACTGTCGAATACTAATCAAATATAATCATTTAGTTAATCTTTAAGATTTAAGTTAAGATACATCTTGGAGGAATCAATAAGTCTTTCGCTAATAGCCTAATAGATCTCTTGATAGATCAAACGAAGAAATACCTAACCGCGATTACAGCCAATTGGTACATATTATTCGATACATAATTAATATTTGTATCACGTACAGCGATGCAAGTGGTATTGAAGAAAATAGCCATTTTATGTTACAACTATAACGAGTAAATTTACTCGTTTAACTTGAGAGAAATTAAAAAGGTACCTGACTTTTAAATAAGCATTAAATAAGAAATTTAAATATCGCAGACGGTGATGTAGGTGTTATTCAAGAAAAGAGAACATTTTATTTTGTAATTAGCACGAGTAAATGAACGAATATCGATAATATAATATAATGATTAATATGAATTTTATCTGGCTGATTATTTAAATACCATAACATATTTCACAGTAACGTCATCGACTGCCGTTAGGCTCCTTCCCCTTTTTGTTCAAACTAATTGATAGTCGAAAACTAGTATCAAGGAGGTGTGAATTTAGTCTTAGTTTGTAGAAACTATTAAAATGATAAAAATGGATACCGTATTAAATCGTCGAAGGCGCCAATTTACGATAAAAATTAAGAAATTGTTCAATTTGATTTTGTTATCATGGAAAACCCGTCCTTCGCTATGTCAAGAGATCGTTAACGTTTTATTGACATCTCGACACCTTGTCAAGATATATAAGGAACGCGGAAGTCGCGCGCGAGCTCTTTCGTGCCTGAAATTCCGGACAGTGAACATCCAAGAAGAATTTAAATATAAGGTAAATAAAAAAAAATATCAAATAACAACATTGTAACTAGTAATTTATAACGTCTAAGCCATTAATTTACAATACTTGAGAAATTAATTTATAATATTTAAGCTATTAATTTATAACATTTAAGCCATTAATATATAACATATAAGCAATTAATTTATAACGTCTAAACTATTAATTTATAACATTTGTTGAGATATGTATAATTTTCTGTGTTGGACTGGGTTAAATGTGTAGTAGAGATACTTGTATGTGAATATCAGCGTGTGGATGTATGTGTGTGCGCGGCGTCTCGAAAACAGATGAATGTAAACTGTTCAGTCGGTTAACAGTCGGGTATAGAAGAAAGTGCTGAGACGCGTGCAAGTGTGTATCGATGAATATATAAGAAATCGTCCATGAAATAAATATATTACTATTTTAAAATTAATCCTCAGTATAAATTTAGTGTTCTTATAACATTATTTCGACTTCAAAGATCCACAATTCTCAACAACATTTGTGCTATTAATTTATAACATTTAAGTTATTAATTTACAACATCTAAGCCATTAATTTACAACATTTGAACTGTTATTTTATACATTTAAGTTATTAATTTATAACATTTAGGCTATTAATTTACAACATCTTAGCCATTAATTTACAATACTTGAACTATTATTTTATACATTTAAGCCATTAATTTATAACATTTAAACTATTAATTTATAACATTTAAGCCATTAATTTATAACATTTAAGCTATTAATTTTCAACATCTAAGCCAATAATGTACAACATTTAAACTGTTATTTTATACATTTAAACTATTAATTTATAACATTTAAGCTATTCATTTATACCTTCTAAGCCATTAATTTATAACATTTAAGCCATTAATCTAAAACAATTACATCATTAATTCTTAACAGTTATACCAATAATTTATAACAACATTTTCCCATTAATTCAATGTAATTATGCTCTTAATTTATAACAGTTGTACCCTTAATCGGAAGTAACTCTACATTCATTGATTTTAATCAATACCATAAATTCGTAGTGAGTGAATTAAAGATTTATTTTGCTTTATTTTATTAACGAAATCTATCAAGTTTTTGAAGTGCTATTTCATTTCCATATAGCATTATATTTTAACTCTGAATACAGTATTCAATTTCCAATTTCACTATTTCGTATAAAATCTGTGGTAACACAGAGTGTCGATGTATGTGTCACGTAAAATAACAAAATAAAAAAGGAATTTGAGGTAAAAAATAAAAAAAGAAAACTTTATTTTTTTCTAACATCAATACACTTTACAATCTACTTCCGAACTCTAGGCGTGACTTTCTAAGACTGACTCTTATGATTTTACTTTCGATCGGATCCGATTACTTTCTTTTGTCATCCCTCAACATCCCCACCGTCCATGCATTTGCTAGGCGTCCGCGATCGTTGCCACGTGCTCTTTCTTCTAGAACCTTCGGTGGAAGGACCGTTGGGATGTTGATGGTTCATTAGGCACTTCGGCGATATACATTGTCGCCGAGTGCTTTATCTCTATCGTCAGTCCGTCGGATTTGAAGTATGCCGGTCGTGACACACGCGAAAAGTGACTGACCAAAAAAGAACTGAATGTTTTGACGACATTAAGAAACTGCAGCCTTGTATTTCAGCAATATCATACCAGCAATAACAAATTTTGAGAAATATCTTTATGTTCTATTCCTGTGGCGTACTTTGGATAACGCTAATCCCGGCGACACACTAAATTTTGAAATCCATACGACTGATTCTACAGAAGCGGGGATTCTACAGCAGCGATTTCGCTTGCACAGTTGTTCATTTAATTTGTGAATTGTAAGAAACCTCAAGTATGTCAGAGGACATAGTGATATTGCTACAAAAGCGACTAGACAAATAGAGAGCTACATGTGATTTTATCGCATTTTTTTAACCCTTTCGCTTCGGCAATCCAGTCCGCCGAAGTACTGTCACTGAACGGAAACGCGCGCCAGAAATACGCACAGTGTGCGTGGCTACTGTATATACGTTTTCCTAAGTCTTAAATAATAATAATTCTTGTAAGAACCGTATACGAAATATCGTTTCACTGTCAATGGATTTAGTAGATTCTTTAGCACGAAACAATATACGATTTTGATGTTGTTTCAAGAACGAGTAACTTAAAGAAGTGATTAATCCAGTATGTCAATAAAATCAAGGGAAAATGTTCTGTCGATAACGAAAAAATATATTAATGACCACAGATAGAATTTGTATATGCATTTTTGCATTTTTGTCAAATTTTGTCTTCCAAACACAACTTTTTAATATTCCTATTTTATCTACTTTTGCTAAAATACATTAAACACATTTCAATACTAAACTAAAGATCTTTAAACTTAAAAATGACTTTTGCTTATTCCCATGTCACAAACAATTGGCTTTAATAATTATCGATCAATACTCTCTTATTCGTAAGCACATCAGCATATTCGATCCATGCAAATTCACGTAAAATGTTACTACTTCCTGCCTTTCGTTACATGTATCTTAATAAATTGTATCTTATTAAATCTTAATAAATATGAGTCTTAATAAAAAGAAGTTACTTTTTACGTAGACCAAACCTAGTTCTATTATTAAGCGCGTAAGCAGATAAGATGAAGATGAAATAGAGGCAAAGCTAAAAAATAACGACTATATATTTTCATGTTTCAGCGTTGAAAACTTATGTGGGTGAAACGCTAGAATTGACTGGAGTTCTTCGACAAGAAATGGGCACTTGTCTTTGCATAGACAGCAACAATGTGCCTCCGACAGTCAGCAAACGTCACTCTCTACAAGTTCACTGTATGTATTATTAAGCGCTTGTCATAGAGTTATTATACAAATATATTTGCAATTATCATTCTTATATATTATACAAGGTGAATCAGAACACGTGGAAAATATGGCAGAGGTTGATTCTGAATACTGAAATAAGAAGAAAATTTTATGTAACATAATATGCCTAATATGACCATACGTTCCGCTTATAGCTTGTTTTGCGATGCTAAACATTACACAGATGAACGATTTCTTGGAAAATAGATAAATCGTGTTGGCCTTATTTCCGGACCAATACGCTCTTCGGATCCGAATCCGTTCGATTATTAAATACGGGCGCGTTTAAAATCTCTTACTTATAAAACGTTAGTTGACGTGACGATCAAAATTTTCGACAAATTCGTGTAAGCTGTTCGAACAAGATGGACGATCTATGACGCGACGCATTCGCGTTTCCGTAGAAACTGGAACTGGTCGATTCGAGTAATTTCTCTAAAGATAGGTAAGAAAGTACTGTGACACAAAGCAAGCGTCTACTCGAAAACGTTTATACGAAATTTTCTTCTTATTTTAATGCGCTGAATCAGCCCCTGCTTGCCTGGAAGCCGTACTTTCCACATGTCTCGAACTCTATCATACCGATCCACTAGGTAAACAAAATAAAAGCCTGCCAAGCACTGTGGCGGCACGGGCCACGGAACTTTTCAACGGCTCCGGATGCAAAGCGCGACGCCGCCAAAGCGCAACACCGACGTGCCCAATGTACCATCGATATCTCCACACTCTTTCCGCCGAATTCTCGGAAAAGCATACACGTGCCAGCACTGGGCTACGATATCGATGGGCTACGAAGGGAAGAATCTGCGCGATCCGAAACAAAAGCACAGGCAGTCTGTCTTACGCCATTAAATGTGTAACTCCTCGGTATTATTTGCATAGCAACGCGTCGAATGATCTCTCGGTGTCTATCGTTATTTGTTAGTTGTTACCAATTGTCTGTTAAGTGTAATTGTTAATTGTTAATTGTTAACTCTGATTGTTGATTAGTTCTAAATAAACTATTGTTCGTTAAAAACACCAAGAGTAGTTCCTTACGCACCTATCACCATACCACCTCAGCACGAACGCCGTATAGATTGTTTTCACCTGTTCGATTCGTGCTAGATTTGACTAAAATACTCATGCGAAGTTATTGAAAATATAAAATCCGAATTAACATCCAGTTTTCAACAACCTGTCTAAAGATACCGCTCACAAGCAAGCTATCATTTCTTGAAACAAATATATAAGATTTATTTACGTTATCAATTTTGTCGTGTGTCGAAATACAGCCCACTCAAAACATTCTATGGACCAAACGAAAAAATTGTTGACATTGATTGTCAACAAGTCCTACAAACTAGGATCTTTCATATTTCTTTCGCTTTTGATAATTAGGCACAACCTCCCGCTAGCCGATGAGTCATTCTGCTATATTTGGCTTATCCTTTGTTATTATACAAATTACTGCCATTGTTCACGGCTGATCTACTAATTCGTTTGGTGACTAGACACTACGTTAGATATTTTAATCAAATAAACTCATAATTGTATCGATAAAATACTTCCTATCAGTACAATATATGATCCAAAATTTAAACATCCTGCTTCAGGGCGACATATCCAGTGAATTAACGGCGCCTGAACAATCCCTTAAAACGGGTAAATCTATAACTTTATTATCTAATTTCAACCTAATATCCACAAACTGATCAACATAATTTCACTATGGCCAAAAAGAATCGCCTTGCAAATGATATCGATATTTACGACATTTCTTTGCTATATTAATATAGTATTATTTGTTATAGATCCAGACCACCGACCTCGACCAGGGCTATCAAAATTCGCCTTCGTCATGGCCAATAACCAATATAATATTAACTACGATAGAAACTGTCATTGTTAATTTAACACTAGCTATCGCTGCTATAATACGAATAGCCTGTATACATATTAAATAAACTGTAATAAATAACTTATTATTTTTAAATACACCCTGTCTTATTTATCTACACCTTCCTTTGTCTTACGTCCACCTTGACCTACGCATTGTCACGTAAAATTCGTGATAAAAAAGGATTTTTGCAATCCACTAGCGATAAAAAGTTCGCGTACAAGGTAAATAGCGGGCAAAAGAACGGTATAAAGCATAGAGTGTAGAGTATAGTAGCATCGCAGAAAAAGAAAAATCAACAGCTTGCTCGGTCATTGCGCAGCAACAGATCGAGCAACGATACAAATGATCATGGAAGTGCGTTTCTGCTTCCCGGTCTGTTCGAACTATGACGATTTGTCTTTCTGATCTTTCCGACTCGACCGTTGCACCGTTCACTCGACCATCGACCATAAATTGTTTCGAATTTTCTAGAGAACGGACACTTGAAACTACGTGCTTGCGGTACATTCGATAGCCAGAACAGAGGGATCCTTCGTGAGCCTGTTTTCGTCCTGCGAGACGAGCAAATTATTAGAAATTTCCTGATGCAATTGTACGCGGTTTTATGCAACTTTGATTATACACGTGAACGATATTTGGCACAGAGGAGTAACATTTTCGGGGTAACATTTGCGCACTAATAGGTTCCCACGTAGCTAAAATAAAGCAAAAGTTGCGCGAAATTAACGGATGACAATTGAGAAATTTCTTGGGTGATCTACGTTTATTACGAAATGGTTGGATGCGAGAATCGATATCTGGTAGCATCTAAGTTGTCCGAGAGAGTTTCACGATAAAGGAACAGGTCTCTGCCGATACTCTCTATCCGACTATCGTAGCAGATTTGCGTACTTTTGCAAGGTTCTCCAAATTGATACAAATTTCTAACTACCGTAACATCGAGATATTATACATCGTAAGGCAAAGTTAAGGAGAGTGGCGATGACCTCGGAAACGCGAAAAATATCTCAGAAGATAGAATTTTGGTGGCGCGAAGGACAAATGTTCGTGATGGTTTTTGCCAATAGCGATTCTGATTCTCCCTTGACGTGTCTGCTCGGCGCCACTTCCGGCATCGTGACAACCACCGTAAGCCCTAGGACACCCTTACAGCCTCCTTTACATCGCATATGCCCTTCTCGCTGTTGATGAAAATCCAATTTGTGAAATTAGACGTTTGCTCGCTTTGAGACAAAGTAAACCGCGTTTCTCACAGGTGTTCGGCAGATGGCGATGATGAGATATATAGTGCAACAAAATGAAATTTTACGCGCGTAAATCTAACAGGATTATAATGTAACAGAAGCACAACAAAGAGGAAACTTGTGATGAAAAAGGAAGAATATATTACCAACGAAACTCTTTTGCTCCATTTTCTTTCGTAGAATTATATTTCACTTGCGAGTATTATAGCAGGTCTGCCTTTGATACAAAAATCATAAAAGGTTTACGTATCTGCACGTATATTTACGCTGTGTGAACGACACTCGAGTATTACACGCATGCATTATCGACAAATAGATCCACGTTCGAGATAAGAGTTCCTCTTTGATACTTTCTTATGGTATAAATAACGAGAAATTATCAGGAAGTATGTTACAGTGAAACTGCTCGTACTTCGTTACTTTTACTCGCATGTATGACACCTACAACGATATTCTTTGTTGAATCAATAAATAAAAGCGCTCCCCAGCGTACATACAAGACTAGATCTTGAAATATAAGAATCGACGTAACAATAAGACTAAAAAAGTTCGAAATGAAAGTAATTATGTATATTCGATATATCTTTGGTAATCATTTCTTTAATCTCCTTCTTTGATCCAGTATCCATATTTAAAATCTACGAATAAATGATATATATTTAATATATACATTAAACTATACTTTTTAATAATACATACCATAATTTAATATTATGGTTGAAATTATGACGTATATAGCAATTAATACATACACATGTGTTTAGTTCTATTAACTTAGAAGCACATGTAAATTAAAAAAAAATATATATATATGAAACAATAATAAAATAATGAAGTAACATTGAGAATAGAATCTAGTTTAATTACACATATATACCCTTTTAATAATTCCGTTCTTATAAATTTTATTAAATTTACAGTGAAGCTTACAATTACACTAATGCCAATGAATATTAACGTATGCGTTTATTATTACACTAAATAAAAATGAAAGTAATGCAATGAAAAATACAATATACCTTAATGGAAATAAAATAAGTAAATAGCGAAGTATTTATTAATATTATTATATAGCATTATATTATATTATTATAATATTTATTAATATTTACTTACCTTTTACGTTTGCACAAAAACTATAAAATTTTAAATATAAAGAGAGATTTATAACAGAGATAAAGCAAGTCACAGAAATTAGTGTCTTTCAATGGCAAAAATGCGTTAAAGGAAGTGAAACGATAATCTCCGTCTCGCGTCACAAGCGGAACTGTGTCAGTTTTGCTCCTTGAAAGTACACGTAGCGGTACATGAGCTAGAGAACATTTCAAATCATGTTGTTGTTTTTTTGCTTCGGAGTATCAAGATCGTGAGGACATACATAATATATTAATAAATAAACTCCGGGCAAAACAATGTCGCCGTTACGTTACCGTCGAACCGTCGAACCGTCGAACAAAGACGAATTTGAATTCTCCGACTCTCGCCCGATCTGTTTATACTATACCAGTTTAAACGGACGCAATCGTAAAGAGTTCACGAGAGTTATGGATCAGTATCTACGAGTATCTACCGTCCTTGCGAACATTATCTATAATTATTTATTTAATCATTTGAAAATATACTTGAAGGTTTCAACAACGAGCAATCTTGTCTAATAAATCTCACGATCAACCATCCTCTACACACAAGTCCTCTGAAAACATAACGACTTTTCAGTTCAATTTGAATCGTTGCGTTCAACGCCATCAGGGTGTCCTGCATAACGCGGGCATCCGACTAGGTGCTGATACCACATACAAGAACAAGTCGAATATGTGAAATAAAGCTTTTGAGCTTAAGGTCCCGTTTTGAAAAAAATACAGTTTGAATATGTTCGGTTGGCAATTGGCTTAATACACGCGTATGATAAATAATAAGGTTTATTACATGATTTTACAAAATTTGTTAAAATTGATTAAGAAGTTACTTTCAAGAAGTAATATTTACATAATTGTAAATTGAACCCTATGTTTAACAAAATTAGGCATTCTTAAGTATTTGTTATTGTAAATTACTATTATGCTTCGCCAAGTGTGATTGGCTATTTCTGGAACACAGCGTCCATCGATGTCTTCAATGAAAGAACATAAGTTTAATAACCTAACTTATCGACGAAATAAATCCCTGGCCCCCGGGTAGCGTGTTAGGAAGCTTCCGTGGTAATTCTTTTAAAAGCAATTAACGAGTGATCTGTTCGCGAATTATTGTATTGTATTACAATGATAAAAATGTTAAATCTGTTATTCCTAAAGAATAAATTCTTATTATAAGACCTAATTGACTTAATGTTGATAAAGCAATAATCTTTTTAAAATCTATTTCAAAATTAGCTATAACTCCTGAAACTAATATTGTTATTCTTGAAATTATTAAAATAAATCTTTTATATTTAAAATCAATTATTATCTCATAATTGATTAATAAATAAATTCCAGCAGTAACTAAAGTTGATGAATGAACTAATGAAGACACAGAAGTAGGAGTAATTATTGCAGCTGGTAATCACATCATAAATATTAATTGTGCACTTTTTGTAAATACTATTAAAAAGAACATTAATAAAATTAATAAATCTATTTTATATAAAATTAAATTTCATGTACCAAAAATTACTAAAAAAGAAATAATTATTAATAAACTAGAATCTCCTACACGATTTAAAATTACTATAATTATTCCTGAATTAAATGATAAAAATTTTTGATAATAAATAATTAAACAATAAGAAATTAAACCCAGACCATCTCATCCTAATAATAAAGTTAATATATTAGGTCTCAAAATTTAAAAAATTATTGATATTAAAAACATTAATATTAAATAATAAAAACGATTAATTAAATATTTATTATTTAAATTTATATATCTAATTCTATATAATAAAATAAAAGAACTAATTAATATTACTAAAAATACAAATATTAATAATTTAAATCTAATCATAAAAATTGTTAGGGAAGTGGTACATTTACACTGTACATGAGAGTGTGTGTGTAAGGGTCAGAGGGCGTCAAGGTCTTAGTTGAGACAAAAGACTGTTGCCAGATGTTAGAAGAATCTAGGATAGTCGGTTGGCGACAAGCGTGCGTGCAAGACGTTCTTCAGAGTGTAATATAGATGTATAACTGTTGTGTGGGAAATATAGTCAATTATTTGTATTCCCAAATCCTCGAATTTCCTTAACACGAATAGATGTACCTAATAACATAAAAATGTAATCGCTAATTCTATTGCTGCAACTTTTGTAAATTAATATCAAAGTTACCAACTCCTAAACTTTAATTATTTTTTATTTAATAACTGACAGCGTTTTTATCACTTTCTTTTATTAAAAAATCTTATCATTTAATAATGTTTAAAAAGGAGAAAAAATAAGTATTTTCGTATGTGAAAAATTTATACAACAACAAACACATTACAACAAAAATGGGCGTTTCCCGTATCATAACGTATTTTATAAACCGTAAATTATAGAATTGGTTATAGTATACGTATGTACATATGTATATTCCTAAATTATTCCTAGATAGAGTCACTTTCTTCACCCCGATATTTTCAAATTCAAAGCCATAAAGGAATATATTACTTACCTTTCGGTGTCTTGCTATCAAAGTTCCATCGGGACCCCAAATAGTACAGGTATTGTACAATTTATCGCCCTCTATTTCAGGCATCGTACCACCAATTACATAGATGTTGTTTTCTTTAGCTGCGTTCGATGAAGCAACGCTCGTTTCACCATCAGGAATACTCTCGGCGTATTTTGGAAAGTACTCTGCATTGCAATATTTCAATTAATGAAAAATAACTGTCTTTTGTTCCAACCATAAATTAAATTGAAATGTTTGTCAGTTTTTTATTTTTAAATTATTAAAATAACTAAGTTTTATATTTCGACTTAATTAAATATGCAATTACTTAGCTAATAGTATATATAATAAATTGTTTCTACAGGTCCAAAATGAAAAATGAATATTTAGAAATATTTAATTACGACAATGCTATTTGTGTTAGCATCAGTGGCTTGTTACTCAACGACTTTGCTAGTACTTTTTGAAACATAAAGTTAGTTTTCAATTAATACTTATACTAGAGGCGGAATTATAAATGCAAAATAATTGATAATACTAATTTATAAGTACCTAATTATTAGTATGTTAAAAAATATATTTATACAAAAATCACGATAATCATGAAAATGGGGAAATCCTATATTCTCGAATCAATTCACAATTTATTTTGTATATTAATTAGATTCCGCGCTCATCAGCACGTACTCACTGGCGACATCGAGAAAATGTATCGGCAATTCCTCGTACGACCAGAGGATCGGAAATATCAAAGGATATTATGGCGCAGCGCGAGTGGAGAAACAGAAACATATGAGCTTAACACCGTAATACTCTTATCATAGAAATAGAAGCAGTCCTCAATTCCCGCCCGCTAACTCCTATCTCCACCGATCCAAATGATCTCCTAGCCCTCACTCCCGGACATTTCCTCATTGGCGATTCATTAATGTGCTTACGTGATCGAGATTTCAGAGACATTCCATCGAACCGACTCTCCAAATGGCAGCATATCCAACAGCTTAAACAACATTTTTGGAACCGCTGGCATAAGGAGTATTTGAACGAGCTAACCAACCGCAATAAATGGAGCAAGGGTGGACACAGCATCCAAAAGGGCACAATCGTCATCCTCAGATAGGACAACGTTCCCTCCATGCATTGGCCTCTGGGCCGAGTTATCAAGGTTCATCCAGGCGCCGATGGTGTCATCCGGACAGCTACAGTTCAGACGGCAAAGAGCATTTTGGATCGGGGCGTCAAAAGGCTTGTCCCACTGCCAATTCAACCCGATCTCGAGAAACCCGAACAACTAGCCACCGAGACGAAATAAGATGGGAACTTCAACCACACCTCGCTAGTTTGATCGGTACCCTCTCAACGGGGGGAGAATGTTACGCCATGCGGCTTACCATAGGTCATATTCTTAACTATCGATAGCGCCACTATAATGTCGCAGACGGATCGTCGCGTCTGCCCGGCAAACAAACATTGTAGTGGCAAGCGCGTGGTTCATTAAGCAGGGCGACTTCCAGAAACGTCGACTCGTGGCCCGTATTTTACCTCGCAGTAAAAGAATGTGGCGTGATCCGAACGTAGTGGGGGTCGCCTTCCAGAAAAAACGAAAAAAATCGAAAGGCGTTCAGAACTTTTCGAGAAGTCGAACCGTCAACACATGTGGTATGTCGCGCATTACTTATCAACCAAAACGCAGTTACATTTTTTTTGTTCCTTTTATATCTTTCTAGTTAATAAGTTGTTGAAATAAACATTAATTTATTTGTGTTAATTCTGTGGAATTTCATTGAACTACCCTTATTATCATAATCGAAATAAGGGGATCGATCAGTTCGTGGCGTCGATTATTTAATCGTAACGGGAACTTACAACTCTCGTTGACGTGCTATCTCGCGATCGCGTCTCTCCGCGAACGGTCGAAACGCCTATTTTTTAACGAACGACGTCTCCCACTAGAGACTTTCTCTCGAGAGCGGCTAGCATCCTTTTCTAACCACCGATATACAAATTGACCAATTAACAGCAATGCCAATTTCCCTTACTTTCTGAACGAAGGTTGTCCTCGACGAATCCGATTTTTCCTCTGCAATATTTTTAAAGCTACACATTTCGAATTTTCCAATTATGCCGAAACAATTGCGTGAACCACTCTATATATTCCATACAATAAACTATTTTTTGCGTTTTAAAGTAGTTGAATATTTTATTAAAATACTCTGAGCAATTCTCAGGTTTCTGTGAAAACAAGATAACCCAAATGTAGTTGTGTTTCCTTCAGAATTATGCAGATTTTATTTGAAATATGTGAGGTGTAAGTGACCCCGACGTGATCGAGCTAATGAGATTTCAATGATCGTGATTCCGGGCGCGCTAACGATATGTCGAACAAGAATAAAACAGTTACGACCAGTGAAGTAGTCCGCGTGCCTTTGACGATGCCCTAGAAGATAGTGCTATGGTTCTCCTTACTAGAGAGATAGCTCGCGGCGGCGAGCATCGCGGGCGATGAAGAAAAATCTACCGCTGGCTGTAGATGTCGCTGCTAGGGTACTGCTGTATTTTCTTTTCATTTAAGAATCGTGGAAGAAAAATCGGACTACGGTCGCCGGGATTTAAGAACCCAGATCCCGAACGTTCGTAACTTGAGGCGCTAACCACTGCGCTGCCGTTGTCTGGTATTAGTTAGTGTCGAGTTGTCGTATTTGTGCTGTCGAGTGCGGCCACATATGTATGCATTTATGAATTGAGTGGTTTACGAGTAATTACAATCGATATACATTACAAGTAATTACAATTTATTACAAATGACTCGCTGTGCATATTACTATAACAGTCAGTACTAATTCTATAGATCAGCAGCATTATAACTTTCCAATAAACAACCGAAAATCACGTCGTTGAATAATAAATGCATTCACTGTAGAACGAAATTATTACTACGAATATAAGAGAAACGATTTAAAAACCATGTATTTTTTCATTTAAATTATTTGCATTTGCAAAGGGAGATACAAAATTTTAACAACGTTGCAAATTATAAAGACACAAATTACAGTTTCGTGTTTAAGTTATTGTTCAGAGTTTGTTGGAATACAACGATATTAATCGCATACAGATGAGGTGATTGATCGAACGGATTCTTTCCTTCGTTGTTCAGCGATATCCTCATTAGCGTGCGTTCGTGAGATGTACCACGGCGGCTAGCACGTGCATGCTCTTTCGAGAATTCGGCGGAAGAAGCGTAGGAATATGGATGGAACATTCCCGATGGGCACGTCGAGAAGCTACTAGAAGGTTCTGTGGCACATGTGACGCCACACAGACACCCACACAGGTCACACTCATTACTGCATAGAGAGTGGGGTTCAAAACCTTTTCAAGGGCCATGGGTCACTAAGCCAGTCAGTCTGTGAATAACTAGCCAACTGTCTACATTCCAGAACACACACACTTATAATTCCTGTAATAATTGTTTAATAAATATCACATTATATTGTTTCAACACAAACATTGTGTCTTCCACAGATTATTAATCTTAATTCCAAGATTAAATTCTAACAGAGCTTCCTAATAATTATGGTACAATTGGTAAAATGATGATTTTACATGAAAAAAGTAAAAAATATATTAGATAATCGAAATAACGCGATATAAATATAATTGAAATAACATCAGTAAGAACGGATGTTTTAAGCTTTCGATTTTGAGAAAACAGGGTATGAATACGTTTAGTTAAAAAGCAATCCGTGTTTATTCGAGCATTCGCGGAGAGACGCGATCGCGAGAAAGCACGTCAACGGGAGTAGTAAATTCCCGTTGCAATTAGATAACCGACGCCACGAACTGATCGATCCCCTGATTTCTGTTACGATAATAGGGGTGGTTCAATGAATTTAACACTGTATTAACAGGTTAATATAGCTTGTATATTTAAAAATAATGAATGTAATAATAAGAACGTCACAAATTATTTAGCGATAAATACAGTTGATATGTTATAGGAATTCAACCCGACATTGCGATATCTCTCAATGAATTCGTTAGACTAAGCAATTTATAACGTTTGACTCTTCAGAAGGGACCGATTACTCTTCGATCCTTTTCGTTGTCTTCTCTGAGATACGACCCCCACTACGCTCGGATCACGCCACCGTTCGCGCCTATGATCACGTATACCAGCTTCTTTCTTTATGCGGATAAAATAACGCACCGAAGGCGAATAGATGTTTCTGGAACTCGCTGCTTGACGACAACTATGCGTTTATCGCTACTTTGTGTATATCTCGACGGTCATGTAAGACGATCTGTTTGCGACGGTTAGGAACACGGCCTATAGTAAGCCTTGGGGCGTAATAAACGGAGAGAATAGAATAATCTTCTTTCTCTGTGGGATGTTAGAGACTGATGTGTACAAATCGAAACCGCTGAGGAGAATATCGAAAGGCGAGTGTCACAAATAAGTGAAGAGATATTATTAAGCGTCTTTAAAAACATGTTACGAAGAAATAATAAATGTACTGAATATCAAGGCGGGCATATTTAACAATATTTGTAATTATTTTTATGCATATTAATTGTAAGTTATCGATCCTTATCAGGAGCACGAAATTACACAATTAACAATTATCGAGATCGTCAAACTTTAAAACGACGAAATTTTCGGCTCTCTCGTTAAGTACCGAAAGAACTGAGTTACAGTTAAAGGTACGCGAAATTACATTAGAGAAATTAATGCAACGTGTTACGCCATGCGGCTTACCATAGATCATATTCTTAACTGTCGATCGCGGCACTATAATGTCGCAGACGGATCGTCGCGGCTGCCCGGCAAACAAACATTGTAGTGGCAAGCGCATGGTTCATTAAGCAGGGCGACCTCCAGAAACGTCGATTCGTGGCCGTTATTTTACCTCGCGTAAAAGAATGTGGCGTGATCCGAACGTAGTGGGGGTCGCCTTCCAGAAAAAACGGAAAAAATCGAAAGGCGTGCAGAACTTTTCGAGAAGCCGAACCGTCAACACATCTCTTATATCGCGCATTACTTATCAAGCAAAACGCAGTTACATTTCTTTTTGTTGTTCTCTTTATGTCTTCCTAGTTGATAATTTGTTAAAATAAACGTTAATTTATTTGTGTTAATTCTGTGGAATTCATTGAACTACCCTTATTATCCTAATCGAAATAAGGGAATCGATCAGTTCGTGGCGTCGATTATTTAATCGTAACGGGAACTTACAACTCTCGTTGACGTGCTATCTCGCGATCGCGTCTCTCCGCGAACGATCGAAACACAACGTTCAAACGACAATTGATAGTCCTGACGAAATAAACGTCGCTCAGAGAGTCGAAAATTTGTCTCTTCAAATTTTAAGCGGATACGAGTTATCCCCACTACTTCGCGGAACTGATCACTGCAAGTAGTTTCCGGTGTTTTCTTTGTCTGCTCCAGCGATAACGCAATTACTCATAAATTGCCAAAATAAGAAAAACGAAGTTTTCATATTTTTTATTTCATTGTTATAAAACGATTTAATTGGATTTTCGAGAATCTCACGATCAAAATGATATTGGACGATAGCTAAACTCTGGAAATGCGCAACGTTCGGTCAACTGCACAGAAGACCATGCCTAAGTCCGACACAATTCTTTGAAGTTACAATGAATGTTGATACTAAATCCGTCGTTTAGAGATACCTTGGCTTCTTATGACACTAAGTTAAACAACTTCCGTTATTTGCTGACTAGTCCAAATGGATCCAGACACTGGTTAAATTATATTTCTTTTGACTTTATTTGTCTAGATATAAAATCTGTAAGGTATCTCGTTGTATCTCAATTGCTTCTCTTCTTTCTTATTCCTACATTCACCGTATTCACAAAACAACGATCCAAAGACAAGTAACAGCGGTCAGTTTGTGAAAAGTGCTCGTTAACAAATCTTAAATTACAACGAAACGAAATTGTTCAACACCTTAAAATTGAAAATTACCGAACTAAGTAGGAAAAAGGCCACAATGTTTGTAGAACCTCGATAAGTGTTCGCCGAGACAGTTTCGACATCTGGACTACGTCGGACAGTTTACGACGGATATCCGTCACATAAAAGGGGTAGAAAATAACGTAGCCGATACTCTATCTCGCATCGAAGCGATCGGAAAACCAATAGATCACCATACGCTAGCTGCAGCGCAAGAAAAGGATAGCGAGCTACGCAAAATTATCAACGCTGGCTCGAGCGCGTTGCAGCTGAGAAAAGTACGATTTCCCGATCACAACGTCGAGTTATACTGCGATATTAAAACCGAGACCGTGCGACCGTACGTACTGGAACCGTTACGCCGCACCGTATTCCAAGCGCTACATGGACTTTCCCACCCGGGGATGCGAGCTACGCGAAAATTGGTAGCGACGCGCTTCGTCTGGCCGTCGGTAAATAAAGATTGCCGAACGTGGACACGACAATGCATACCGTGTCAGCGCAACAAAGTCACCAGACACGTATCCTCGCCCGTCGGAACGTTCGGAACGCTAGCGGGCCGGTTCGAGCATATACACGTAGATATCATCACAATGCAATATTCGCAAGGATACCGTTATTGCCTTACGTGTATCGATCGTTTTTCGCGTTGGCCTGAAGCCATACCTATCGCCGATATGGAAGCGTCAACCGTGGCTTCGGCCCTCCTTTCTACCTGGATATCTCGTTTCGGCGTACCCTTGAAAATTACGACTGATCAAGGACGTCAATTCGAATCGCGTTTATTCGAGGAATTATGCCGGTTGCTCGGCGTCAAACATTTGCGTACAACGGCCTACCATCCAGCGTCTAACGGGATGGTAGAACGCCTACACAGACAATTAAAGGCGGTGATCAAATGCCACGACACGAGCAACTGGGTCGGAATTCTCCCGATCGTCTTATTAGGTATAAGAACCGCGATAAAGGAGGACCTAAACGCAACGGCGGCCGAAATGATTTACGGCATCGGCATACGTCTGCCGGCGGAATTCTTTTTGCCAACTAGTCAACGGGCCAACTTGGAATACGCGCGAAAATTTTTGCAAAAATTTCCTAAAGGAATTATAATCTATGAGATAAATGAAATAAAAATATAAAAACCAACCGATATTAAAAGAAGAATGATTATTTTACAAGATAATACGAAACTGTGTAAGGGATTACATATGTAACATATTGTCCCGATGTACACATATCTGCGAAGCGACTTACTACCCTGTATATTCCAGAAACTTCTTAGTTTGCCCCAGCCTTAGCAATTTGAAACTATTTTATTAAAATTAAGAATTTTCCACATTAGATCGAACGCACTTCTAATAGGTACCAAACAGTATATATATATATATATATATATATATAGCAAGATTTCACATATCTCTAAATTATTCACAGAAAATTAATACGGCACATAAATTAGACTTCGGATTGTAAATATTAAGAATAAATAACCGATACAGTCTCACAAAAATAGAAGGATAAAGATAGAGATAAGGGATCAAAAACAACAGTTATTTTTCAAATTTGTATGAAAAGCCCTTAAGAAAATAAGTTCCTCCTTAAATTGAAAACAGTTATATGTATAGAAATCAAACTTGCGATAAAAGTAAAAAAGATAGAAAATAAGAAAATTGTATTTGTTTTTATGACTCACTTTTACATGTAGTATAATTTCCACCGCTATTTTAGCATAGAACGCTATTTTCAAACACGAATTGTTCCAACTCGATAGTCCCTTGCTTTGCTGTAAACGGAAAATTCTTTCGTGTTCTCAACCAAATTTATCAAATTCCAGCAATGACACATGCTATGTGATTGTCAGTAGAACATGGAGAAATGTTTCCAGTAAAGTTTCGAGCGACTTATCGGCGATTTTCAGGAGACACGACGCGACGATATCGCGTGTACAGTGCTTCTATCGGTGTTGATGCGCTTTAATACATAGTGCAAGAGAACACTAATAAGATTTCCCAGTGGGCCTGTAAATCCTTATAGATCACTCAAAAATATATCATATTGTTTGTTTCAACTACTAGCAATTTAAAACGTCGTCTACATATATTTAGAAAGTTAGCAAAGACATATATTTGTTCCTGAGCATGATTTCTATCAGTTGAGCGTTGTAGCAAAATGTCCGATACAATTTAATGTTGAATTTGTCTTTTTTTTAGGCTAGCTTGATTGGATTACAGGTAGATTTAAACGATCCGTGTGTTGCATCTCCAAGGCATCTTCGACTCATCGATACGCAGTGATACCCGGCAAACTTCTAGTGGACAAGCGACGTTGCTTGCAGGCAGTTTATATACATGTTTTGGCATGTGTTGTCTACAGATACCTGTAGTCTGCCCGTACGCGCCTTAAGTTTCACTGACAGACATTGTCCGCCGATTACTACGACATCTGTCTGTGGACAATAGGCCGTCAGTGTGGAGTTATCTTTACCCGAATAATTTAAGAAATATAAAATAAACTTCAACGAAAAGTTGCTAGCTTCGATATCTTACTAATACAATGTTATCGAAATTGAATAAACCTCGTTACTGTATTTAAAAGGAAATTGCATTTATATTTCAAGTTTATAGAGACAACAACAACAACCAAACAAAGAATCGCAACGAAGAAATAAACGGATACAACAAACAGAACACTGGATCGAAGATAGAACAATAAACAAGATAGAACCAAGAAAACAACAGTAACGAAGAACCGGGGCGCAGAAAAAAGCACGAAGCGTGCGAGCTGGAGAGGAAACCTGTGACCGTCGGTGCAAGCGGTAAGCCTACAAAATGGTTGCCGAGCAGGAATAATCGGCTGGAGAGCCAACCTGCTGGGACCGAGCTATATGGTGGCAGGTATCGCGTGGCGCCAGCTAAGCGAGCTGCCGCCCGAAAGGGTAGGTTTAACTTGTCCAATGATCCGCAAGGAGAGGGCAAGTCGCGCGCCGACCATCTATGCGCGCCATTCCCAAGTCGAACGCGAACATCTAAATGCGAAGCCAGTATGCGTTTTTACTGCAGGTATGGCGCAGTCGACCAAAAGGTCGGGCCCTCAAACGCACACATTACTTGTACAATTCGAGTGCTGCAGATACGGAAAAGCAATTTATAATTTATCGTAATTTATCGTAATGCGAATTTTGGCGCGTCGTCATAAATAGATTTTTATTTAAAACGAAATTGTTAAATATCCTTTTGTATCAATTCACATAACGTTAATAAATCAATATTAGACATATTACTCATAAATTGTACATATCTTTGTGCATATACGCATAGTTTTCGTGCATATGTCAATATTTGTATATTTTATGTGTATAACTTTCATATGCTTTTCGCAAATTTTACATTCATAAACATCTGCAATCTACACGTTACGTTTTTCGTTGTATTTACAAGTACGGACATTAGATATTCTATTACATTCTTTTATTATAATCTTTTGATATATTTATAGTTGTTTAATTATTAGGTCATCCCATAAGTTCGTGCCGTTTTTCGAGAGGTTATATATGTTAAGATCGTTTACATACCTTTCAGTTTCATGAAAAAATGTAATCCCCCTCTCGTTGTACAACTTCTTCCCATTTTTCTGGTAGGTTCCGTCTCGATAAAAGTTCTCTTGTTTTTCTTTAAAATAATTTTCTATGCTATTTTTGAGAGTGTCAATATTTTCAAATCTTTTAGCTACTAAAAAGTGTTGTAATGCTCTGAACAGGTGGTAATCAGATGATGGTAATCAATGTCTGGGGAATATGGGGGATGTGGTAAAATTTTTCAATTAAATTCAGACAATTTTTTTGTAACGCTTTTCGCGACATGCGGTTTAGCATTGTCGTGATGGAAGATAACGTTGTTCCTATTCACTAAACCTGGCCGTTTTTCAGCTAGTGCTTCCCTTAATTTTTCTAACTGAGCGCAATATTTGTCTGAATTAATGGTATCACCACTAGATAAAAGTTCAAAATAGAGTATTCCTTTATAATCCCACCATACACACAAAAGAACTTTACGCGGATGTAACCCTGGTTTTGCACAGCGTTCAGGTGGCTGATTTCGTTGGGATCAGCTACGTTTCCGTTCAGGGTTTTCGAAAAGTATCCACTTTTCATCACCAGTTACCAGGGGCGTTTAAGGAATGGTTCACGTTTATTACGTGCAATTAATGACATGCACGCTGTCGTTCGTTCAAGACGGTTCCGTTCCGTAAGTTCATGGGGCACCCAAACGTTCAACTTTGACACCATCCCCATTTTTTTAAACACCTATGAATCGTTGTCTTAGGTATTTTCAGGACATTTGACATCTCTTGAACTGTCAAACTTGGTGATTTTTCAACAAGATCCCGAATTTTATCTCCGTCTGTCTGAGGAGGACGCCCGGAGCGTACCTCCTCTTCTAAACAGAAATTCCCAGCTCTAAAACGTTGGAACCACTTCCTACAGGTGCGAGATGAAAGCGTATTTTCTCCGTAAACAGCACATATGTTTTTCCTGGCAATTGTTACCGAACTTTCTTTCCGAAATTCATATAACATGAGATGTCGAAAATGGATACGCATTTCACTCGTGATTTTTTACTGTTAGAAGTCACTGTGTTCACTATATTACGATCTTATGCCCACGAAGATCTACTCTAGCCTGTTCTCGATCAGCTAAGCTCAAGTGCATTGGTCCCGTATAGCCGTATGTTTAGAAATCGACACATGAAATATATACACAAAAACTTATGGGATCACCTAATATGTAAACGATTTTGAACTATTTAATTTAATAAAGACCTTAGATCGATGGATTTTAATTGCTGTCACATAATCGTTAATTCATTACTTTTCCTCCAACTGTCACGAATTTTCACAAAGTGTGTATTTCGGATCGTTAATCTCATACGAATGTAAACTTCATTTTCTTAATAATCTTGGTCAATCATGTATCACATTTTCTATAAAATCTATAAGATCAGCAAGTGCTCTAATACTTGTGAACAATCATATATCTTAATTCGTGCCTTTTGTATTAATACAGAAGCTTCATGCGAGAAAGAATTTTCGATATAAATGTTCTCAATGTTGTAAATCGAGTTCTGCCAGAGCAACCGAGCCAAACGGACGTGTAAAACAGTGCTTCAGAAAAAGTGCGGCAAGTGGGGAAGAGAAAGTTACGAACGGCAACGCCCATAGCTAAATGGTGGAAACTCGTGTCTTCTACTAAGAAGACTACAAGCAAAACTAAAATGAAAAAGCACATCCCACCGATAAAAATAATTAACAAAGACGAACAATACTACATAAATAAAACAACAAACATATCAAAACCAAGCCAACCAATAAACGAAGAACAGGAATGCTCAGCTACAAACGAAGTTGATATGGAAACAATACCAAACAATGAAGAGAATATTACCAATAACGAATTAACCCAACAGGATGAAGGCTGGAAGGTGGCAAGTTATAACAAGAAACGAAAAATAACAGGAAATTCAGATACAGAAAAGCAGCGATGGCTGCAAGAATTACCATTAAGAAACTCCTTCAGCTCACTTACGAAAGAAATAGACGACCCAACAACCAAAAACACAACTAAATCAACGCAAACTACAAAACCACCACCAATATTTGTCAACGCCCAGATAATAGACCCGCTTATTGATCCACTAAACGATATAGCTGGGAAGGAAAACTACACAATAAAACAAACAAAATTAGAACAAGTAAAAATTCAAATAAACACCCCAGAAAATTATAGGAAAGTGATAAAAGAATTAAAAGAAAAAACGCTGTGTACCACACATACCAGCTGAAAACGGAAAGGAGCTACGAAATAGTTATAAGAGGACTACATTCAAAAACTAACACAAAAAAAATTAAGTGACGAATTAGCAAAAATTGGTCATCAAACAAGAGCAATAAACAATATGACAAGATACGATACGAAGCATTTAACAACACATTGTCCATACGTAGGGAAAATAAATGAAGTAAAATGTTACAACTGTAATGGAAACCACCCAGCCAGCTATAAAGGATGCGAAATCAGAAAACAATCACAACGTAAACAGTTTCCACCACTTGGCAATAGATCAATCAACAACTACCAACCACAACAAAGTATAACGGATAATTAAGTAACATTGAAAGCACAAAATGAACCAAAAGCTATAAACGGAAACACCGATCCCCAAGGAAACCGCAGCTACGCGCAAGTAACCCAAAACATTAGACAAACAACGCCCACAAACAAACAGAATCAAAGCAACAACACCGAAGACGATACAGAAATCAAAGAAATGCTCAGACAATCCATTAAAGGTACAGAGATATTAAGAAAAATGGTAAGTGAGAAAAACACAATACTAAGGCAACAAGTACAACAAACAACAGTCATGTTACAACTACTCACAAACTTGCTAAGTAAAAAATAAAAATGGACATGCTTAAAATAGCAGCCTGGAACTCTAACGGACTACAACAAAGGGCCCTAGAAACTAAAACATTCCTGTATAATAATAATATCGACATACTACTCGTATCGGAAACACACTTCACTATAAAAAGTTACATAAAAATACCGTACTACACAATATATGATACCAAGCATCCTTCAGGAAAATCACACGGAGGGACCGCAGTAATAATAACAAACGACATTAAACACCACTAACACAGCCAAGCTAGTAAGGAATATATACAAGCAACCACCGTTACTGTACAAACTAGCAGCAACCATTTACAGTTGTCAGCAGTATATGTACCACCGCGACACAAAATGACATCACAAACGTGGGAAGAGTACTTTCAACACTTAGGTGACAAGTATATCGCAACGGGAGACTACAATGCAAACCCACGCTATGGGGATCAAGAATTACCACACCTCGAGGTAGAACCCTGGAAAAATACATTAACAACAACCTCAATATATTATCCACAGGAAGACATACTGGCCGACAGACCTGAGCAAAATACCTGGCCTACTCGATTTTGCAGTTACAAAGGGACTAAACGCAAATAAACTAAAAATAACACCCAGCCCCATTGCATACAGCCCAATTGCTTACAGAAACAAATTAATACTTTATAGCAATCCAGGGACACTATGCAACAGAACAACCAAATGGCAAATTTTTAAAGAAATAATCGAGAGCAAAACCAGTTGCAGCATCCCATTGGAAACACCCGAACACGTCGAACAGGCAGTAACACCATTGACAGAAACTATCCAAGAAGCATCATGGACAACCACTATACCTGAACCAACCAACAGACAAACAAAAATAATTCCATCAGACATACTTGAAAAAATTAGAGAAAAAAGAAAAGCGAAAGCAAAATGGCAAAAACATAGAACACGAGAAAACAAAAATCACCTAAACAAACTTGCAAAGGAAATAAAAAACAAAATAAAAGTGCACAACAATAACGAATTCACAAAATTCATAGAGTCACTCTCTGCTCACGAGAACTCCAACTACTCCCTATGGAAAGCCACGAAAAAAAAAGAAACCAATAAAACTAGTCCCAGCAATCAGGACGGCAGACAACACATGGGCAAGAAGCAACGAAGAGCAAGCTGAAGAATTTTCCAACCACCTTTGAAACACATTTATACCACATAATATCAACAACAGCAACCCCAAATGTCATACGGACGAGGATGCGTTTACCACTAGTACCTCAACTGACAACCACTATACCATACCTAAAACAACAGCACAAGAAATTAGAAACATAATCGAGAAAACAAAAAACAATAAAGCACCACGAATCGACCTAATCAATGGTAAAATCTTGAAAAACCTTCCGCCAAAAGCGATAACACTAATGACAATAATATTCAATGCAATACTAAGAATCCAATACTTTCCTAAACTGTGGAAACTAGCACAGGAGATAATGTTACCTAAACCAGGCAAAGAACCACACCAAACTGCATCTTACAGACCAATATCACTACTTCCTGTGTTTTCCAAAATACTAGAGGAAATAATATGCAACCGCATAAAACCAATAATATTGTTAAGGAAATTCGAGGATTTGGGAATACAAATTATTGGCTATATTTCCCATACAACAGTTATACATCTATATTCCTCTCTAAGAACGTCTTGCACGCACGCTGGTTGCCAACCGACTCTACTCTTCGGTGTCTCGATTAACTCTAACGACTCTACTCTTCGACGACTCGATTAGCTCTGTCTCTCGCAACACACACACTTTTCGACTCGCACACTCTGACCTTTCGGTCGTCCCACCTTGAAACCGTCCTTCTGATCTAACGTTGTCTATTGTTTTTCTTCTAACATCTGGCAACAGTCTTTTGTTTCCACTGAGTCCTTGACGCCCTCTAACCCTTACACACACACTCTCATGTACAGTGTAAATGTATCACTTCCCTAACAAATATAGAAGGAAAAATTAATACCAGATCACCAATTTCGATTCAGAAACATACACTCCACTATAGAGCAAATGCACAGGCTCATTAAAGAAATAATACTAGCATTAGAAAACAAACAATACTGTACAGCCCTCTCTATGGACATAGATAAAGCATTTGACAAAATAAACCACGAAAGCCTACTACAAACAATCAGGAAACAATTTCCGGAGCAAATATACCAATTAATAAAATCTTACTTAAGCAGCAGAACCTTCGTAATAAAAATCAAGGACACATACTCTGAAGTTAAAGACATAAAGGCAGGGGTTCCGCGAGGAAGCGTCTTAGGATCAATACTATACACAAAACATACCAACAACTACCAATAGCAAAATACTGACACTCACGGACGACACAGCTGTACTAGTCAGGCACACTAACCCAGAAACAGCAGTCAAATTACTACAAGAACATATCACAAAAATAGAAAAGTGGCTGCAAGATAAACAAATAAAAGCAAACCCCGATAAATGCAACCATATTACACTCACACTGCGAAAACAGACACCATCAAACATCCTACTGAACGGCACGCACATACCGCAAACAAGGCAAGTCAAATACCTAGGACTAGACCACCTAGAAACACAACTCACATAGAAACAGCATACTAAATCAATAATAGACAAAATACAGACAACAAGGAGACAAATGCATTGGCTAACAAGTCGAAAATCCAAATTAAGCATAGAAAATAAATTAAAAATATACAAAACGATCATAAAACCAATCTGGACGTACGGAATACCACTATGGGGGGCAGCGGCAATGAGCCATATAAACAAAATAGAGACAGTACAAGCTAAAATTCTTAGAACAATAGTAAACGCCCCATGGTACGTTAGAAGCGAAGGCATACGGAAGGACCTGGGAATACCAATGGTCAAAGAGAAAATTAGCAGACACGCAGAAAAATACAAAGAAAGAATAGGAACACAGCCAAACTGGCTAGCTGCGGAAACGATCAACACCTCAAACATGGATAGAAGGCTGAAAGGGAAATACCCAGCAGACCTCACAAAGGACACAACCAAACAAACACGAAGATGGTATCCCACTGGGGGTAGCTACCCACATAATAATCTAACAGCTAAAAAATTCTACCAAATGTCCAAACTGGACAAATTGTGAATCTAATCTATAAAATAAAAAAAAACCTGTGATCTGAGTTTAGATCTCAGTTTAGAGTGATACATCTCCTAAAAGGATTAAGAGATTTTTTAACAAATTCCCAAAATAACAGTGAATTTTAGAACAAAGATAATGGAAATACATAAACATCTTGTTAATAACGACGTGGGTATACTGATAGGAACTAATATCTGCAGAATATATGAATGTCTTAAACATAAGGTAATGCTAAAAAACGTTCTCTTTGTCCAACGACCTCTTGATTCCTATACAACCTCTCCTGGTTATCTTGCGCACGCGTAACATTCACGTACCGTTACATGCATTGCCATTCCATACTTTTCGTATCCTTTTTATACTGTTACTTGAATATAGAATTGTATGAAAAATACAAGAGCACAAAGATATAGAAAATATAAAAATATAAAAATAAAAGATTACAAAACTGTCAAAATTACAGAAAATCAGATTAAACATTAGTACCTATATTCTGCATTCTTTTTGTATTACATATACATTTTTTACATTATAAATGTCGGGTTTACATTAGAATTAGGGTTAGGGGCGTGAAACGAATCTTCATTTGGATTACACATTGTCGTTGTGCAATAGAGAAGACATTGACTAGTGCAACTGCGATTATTATAGAATCGGACAAGTAACCGTGGTAATTAGATACTCGAGAAACTAATGACAATGATCCTAAGTGCAATAACGAATCCGCGGTCAACGGGATAGTAGATGTACGGGCTCACAAAATCTAAGTCGGACTCTTTGTTAATAAAACGCGTAATATTCACTGGTCGTATGGGGTTACTCTTTTCGTCGATGAGATCGCAAGAAAGAATGAATTTCCGTCCCGATGATGCCACAGAGGAAAACTATAATGGGGTGTGTCTAAGGACACGAGATCATCGGATTCGTCGAGGAAAGCCTTCGTTTAGGAAGTAAGGGAAATTGACGTTGCTGCTAACTGGTCAATCTCCATATCGGTGGTTAGAAAAAGATGCTAGCCGCCCTCGAGGGAAAGTTGCTAGTGGGAGACGCCGCTCGTTGAAAAATATGTCTCCCCTATCTTCCCGTAGTTGGGACAAAGACTGTTTGTCTGTTTGAAGGACTTTAGTTGACTAAACCTTAAGATTTATAACGGGCCCTCGGGCTAGCCGAACATGTACTGCGGAGACGCATCGACATCTGGCAATCATCTTACTCGAAGAATAGGGTCTGCGTGTGGCGAGCCACGGGACAGAAACCGTTGGAATGTTTACTGTCGCGTGTCGCCACGAATATTTCTTTTAAGGAGAGCTATAGAATTACTCCATACCTTTGTTAGGCAAAGCGTTCATCCCTTGACCGCGGCTACGTTGGGCGACAGACTGTCGCCTCGAGCCAAAGCTCACCGTCACTAATCTCGAACAATTACAATCGGATTGAATAACTACAATAGTTTAGTTACAGTTATAGTAGACTTTAGATTGCAATGTTGCGGGGCTATCCGAAGGTTCCGGTGTCCTTTCATCTCCGACATATATATATATATTTATGTTGTGTGTCATATTAATATGACTAATGTTTTTTAATTCTTCGATAGCGTTATTTATTGTTTTGAGTAGTTTATTTTATAGTGTGTTCGATAGTGTAAAACATACACACACACACATATATATAAATATGTATTCATATGCATATTTCTTCTGGCAGTGTAGTATTCATACGAAATGAAATGTTAATTATTTATTTTATATTAACTTCATTTAATAAGATAGAACACGCACACGCACACGTATATATGTATATACTTCTGGCAATGTGATTTTCATTTAGATTCTTTAGAGATGTAATGTTGTGTATTTGAGGTTATGTGTCAATTATTTGATTTCATATATACATATATATCTTGTATTGTGACAACATAGTATTGAAGGTTTTGTTTCTAGATTATTGTGTGTTTAATGTGTGTTTACATATTTGTGTTTGATGATAGAATTTCTGTACGCAATTCCTCAAGTCGTTGCGGTGTTAATTATTTTGAGCGTTTGGCCTATCGACAGGTTGTCGCTTAGTCCCAAGTGTTGCGTTGTGTGTTCTATTTCTTTTGTAGATTATTATTAGTGGTTTAGTTTAGAATATGGATTATTTATATATTTATATATAGACATGCATGTTTCGTAATTGTTAGGGAAGTGATACATTTACACTGTACATGAGAGTGTGTGTGTAAGGGTTAGAGGGCGTCAAGGTCTTAGTGGAGACAAAAGACTGTTGCCAGATGTTAGAAGAATCTAGGGTAGTCGGTTGGCGACCAGCGTGCGTGCAAGACGTTCTTCAGAGAGTAATATAGATGTATAACTGTTGTGTGGGAAATATAGTCAATAATTTGTATTCCCAAATCCTCGAATTTCCTTAACCTGGTAGCAGAGCGTGGTTACTAGCTTTACAAGATATTTAGTGCGTGGTTACGATCTTGCGAGTGAGTTTTCAGTAATGAAAAAAAAACTTTCAGAGGAAAAAATATACTTCGAGCACGTAGGAACGCTTGAGTAAGAAAAGAAAAAAAAAGAAGAATCAATTAAAATGGAGAGATCGGAAATCATGATACCTATATTCGATGGTGAGGATTATGGAATGTGGAAGCAACGAATCACGATGTTTCTCAAATATAAGGAATGCGAGGTTGTTACAACTAGAATGAAGAACGAAAGAGACGATGAAGACTGGGACGAAAAGGATTTGAAGGCGATTAATATAATTTATAGTGCAATATCGAACAGACAATTGGAGTATGTTAGGGAAGGAAAAACGGCGTATGATATAATAAAAAGGTTCGATGAAATGTACTTGAAAGAGTCGACGGCACTGCAGATCGTATGCAGAAGGAGATTGGAAAACATAAGACTGGAGAACTACAGTGATTCAGCATCATTCTTTAACGACTTTGAAAAATTAATCAATGAATTAAAAAGTGCGGGCGCACAAGTAAGTGAGAGGGAAAAGCTGAAATTACATGCTGAATACGTTACCCGAAGAATACAGCTACATAGCGGACATAATAGACGCATTGAAAGAAGAGGATCAAACGGTAGCGTATGTAAAAAATAAAATAGAGATAGCAGAGAAGAAAAATAAATCCAATCGAGGAGAAAGGCAAACCAACGCCTTTTCTGCAAAAAAGGAAGGATGCTTCAGATGTGGAAGATTAGGACACTTTGCGAGAGAGTGTCAAAATGGCGTCCAAGCGGGAAGCAGTAACGGCTATTGGCATGGGCCAACACGTGGTCGAAACAGAGGAAGAGGGAACAAAGGCAATACGAGCAGAGGACGTGGAAACTTTCATCGTCAATCAGCAACCGGCACGGGCGAGCATGGAAACTCAAGAGCAGGCATATGGACAGCAACGGCGCACGCAGCAAACAGCAGTGAGACGAATGAAATAAGTAAGAACGAAATAGTGTGGCTATTAGATAGCGGTTGTACCGATCACATAATTAATAATATAAATTATTTCGATAAATCTATCGACCTAAAAGAACCGGTAAATATATATTTAGGCGATAATAGACCGATAAAAGCGACAAGAGTTGGGAATGTTATAAGTTATTTTGAAGCATTCGGAAAACAAAATAAAATAAATATGAGGAAAGTATTTTACGCGAAAGAAATGTCCGCAAATTTGATTAGGTTAGGTAAACTAACAGACAATAAGAATACGGTTATTTCCAAAGGAAATATTGCGAAAGTAATAGATGAGGATAATATACTTACAGCTGTAGCGTTCAAAGAGAATGGGACATATAGAATAAAAAGTATATTGAAAGGGAAGAAGCACTTAGTAAACAGCGCCGAACGTAGTGGTATGAGTAAAAAGGAAAGATGGCATAGGATGCTAGGAC